>NW_024425230.1:20738157-20800094 GCF_017311325.1 Ursus maritimus | reverse complement strand
GGAAGTCATCCTGAGCTAAGGAGAAGGGAGTAGAGGTCTGGGATTTCAGAGGAAAGGAAAGCACTTCACAGAGTGATAAGAAGAGCAAATGTTTGGTAATTACATGCTTGCCCTACCATACAGATGGGTCATTCAGATAAAATTTATCTCTGCTAATAACCCTTATTTTGGGAAAGACCCTCAATTTAGATTCTATGTAGTTAAGGGAGGGGCAGAAATTGCCTTGAGCCTGCAGGGTCTGAGAGTAGTAGGATTAGAAAAAAAGTAACTTGAGGTTTGTTTCTACAACGTTCTCTGTTTTAAAGCCCCTATCTCTGGTGATAAGGATGTCTTTTTACTTCTTAGTACAGGGAGGGTATTTTTCATATGGGAGACGTGTTTCCTACTTTCTGGGGGACAGAGGAAGGTCTGAGTGTCCGTGCACCGCTGTTTCTTATGTAACTTTTATTAAAATGATCAGTGGGCATATTTGGGGGCAGCCTGCTCTTGGCCCCTGCAAGATTCTGCGTGTGAAATAGTTTTGTGAACCGTAAAACCACGTACCATATGGAGAGCACCAGACAGAACTAACTGTACCTCCAAGGTACGCGCTGTGCTACTGAAAGTACTAAACAGAGGTTGTACTCTCATACTAATTAGTTCACGATGTTTCTTTTAGAAATTTGGTTGATTCTTGCTCAATAATAAAGAAGGAATAGTTAGGGTTGTGATTTCATTTAACAGCTTTCCCTTCTCTTCTCACGTGCCAGTGCTAATACACAGTCCAGTACGCGTAGCCTCAATCATGAGACTTCCAGAAGCCAACTTTATGCCAGATTTTGTTCTCAGTGTGTTACCACTGTTAATTCATTTAACCCTTTGTCACAACCCTGAGACGTAGATACTATAAACGGTTCCCATTTCACAGGTGGGGCAACTGAAGCAGAAGGTTAATAGGAACACAGTGGCAGAGCTGAGATTTAAGTCCACGCAGTTGACTCCATTGCCCACCATTTTAATGACCAACGCATACCACTGTTGTAATGAATTTGATAGATTTTTTAAATGGTCGCATTATATACATTAAAAAGAAGCCTTCCAATGCAGTGCACTCGGAATGTACCCTGCAAGGTTTATCAGTGAGGCTGGTTAATAAAATAATTGTTTGGGATATACTTTTCAGCAAGATCTGAGATCTCTAGTATTCATTTCCCAATCCCCATAGTGATCTATAGCTTCTGTAAACTAACTGGCGTTCATAAAATAATACCTGGGGGGGCGCCTGGGGGGCTCAGTCGTTAAGCATCTGCCTTCGGCTCAGGGCGTGATCCCGGCGTTCTGGGATCGAGCCCCACATCAGGCTCCTCCGCTAGGAGCCTGCTTCTTCCTCTCCCACTCCCCCTGCTTGTGTTCCCTCTCTCGCTGGCTGTCTCTATCTCTGTCAAATAAATAAATAAAATCTTTAAAAATAAAAAAATAAAAAATAATACCTGGGTTTTGGACACATTCCTGTTATTAGACCTAATCTGAAAAAGAGGGACTTATTGGCATGACCAGCTTGAGCCCTGTAGCCAGGAAACTGCTTTAAAAGACAGAGATTCTTTTTACTTCATCCCCAATAACAGGTTCACCATTTTGGAAAATGTGCCACATTTTGATTGAGAATCATATCTGTAGCCTGCAGGGATTCCGGTGCGGTTACAGGCCTGTGGGAAACAGGCACCCGCTTTGTTCCATAGACCCCATGCGTTTAGATGTTTGATCATGTGGTATAAAACTTCTCATGGGTTACGTTGCTGTTAGTAAGGCTTTGTTATTTGTAGTCACAGCAAGAATCACTTGACTATTTAGTATTAAGCAGGAATCTGTATTTTATAAAATCCTAGCTAGTTTTGAAAGACAAATATAAAAACCTATCTCTACATATTCATATATTGATGTGTATTTGATTGTTTTACAAAAGATTCGGCAATGTGCCAACTGAACTTTTCATTTGGTTCTGGTTTGAGTGTATGTCCGATCACATAAGTAGTTGGTGATAGGTCAGAAGTTCATTTTAGAAATCTGAAAAACCGTTCTATACAGAAGATAAAGAATATGGATCGCTGCAGACTTAACGTGAGGGAGATTTTTGTGCAGTTTCCACTTGGACTCTACCCATGTCTCTGTGCCAGCAACAGGCCTTTTGAAGGACTGTTCACTATTACTTTGTGTCACATTTCCATCACACGTTCTACCCTTTGGCCCTGTGGAGGGACTGTTGCAGAATTACGCTGTCAGAAGAGCCAGTTACATAAGAAACTGTCTTGGAAACTTTGCTTTTAGCAGCACGTGTTTCTCCTTTCCTTACTTCATGAATCAACGTTCATTTGGTTTGTAAATCATTCTCCTCATTTTTTTTTTCCATTTCAGAGCCACTCAGTACACATGCATGTTGCTTAGATATTTGTTAGAGCCTAGAGCCGGCAAGGAGAAGGTGGCACTGAAGCTCAAGAATCTGGAGGCCAGTGTGAGCACTGGCCGTAAATGTAAGTACCCTGTCTCTTGAGGGACAGTGGCTCCTGGTTTCAAATCGTCAGACCCTGTAATTCGCAAAATATTTTCTAGATCATTAATTTCTAATCCATCAAGTTTTTTTGATGAAGTTGACCAGTAAGCCTGCCCTCATGAAATGACAGGCCAAGAAGAGTGAACGTTTTGCTACAGACCGTTCACAAACACCCTCCTACGTGCGTGTTTGGTGCTATACCATATCTTTCTGCTGAATCACAGCCAGTGGACCTACAGTGTTTTTAGCTCACCTTTAGTTCTTAGAATTACACTGTTTTGGCAATCCTTACCATGAACTTCTGGCTCATGGAAGGCCTTTGTATTCTCTAGAAGAACAGAATAGCTTGTCTTTTCCCCTTCCTCTCTTGAGGGATTGCGAGAGGAATTTGAGGAAGTGGTTCTTGGCCTGTTTGTGGGGTGGTTTCATGTTACAGGCAAAAGCGAAGTCAGGGTCTCGCACTCATTTAGTTCACTTTGCTAATAAGGGTACTGGGAAACCCCATACTTCTAGTACCAGTTGCGTGCCTGAATCGTAGTTCTCGGATACGAGTCAGATGGTACGGTAGGTAGGCAGAGGTGTTAGAGTGGAACGGAGGAACTGACGTAACGATTGTTTGCGAGCACCCACTTCAGATGCAGAGCTGAGCTTTATGACAGAAGTAAGATTAGATGGGATAACTAATGATAAGAGATTTAGTGCTAAATATTTGAGCTAGGATAGAGGGGTCAAAAAGGTTTGGGGGGAGGTGGAACTTGAAGTGTAGCTAGAAAGAAAGGGAAGGAGAGCCTTCTGGAAGATCAATTTCCTCCACGAAGGCTCAGAACTGTTATGAGCAAACCATTGTATTGGAAGGTCAGGGAGGAATCTAGCTTGACAGAAGACTTAAGTTGTCAAGTGGAGGAATGTTGGAGGATAGGGTGAACTCTTTTGGATGGCTTTGAAGGATAGGATTAGAAGTTCTCATATTCTTTAGTATGTCAGAACTCACAGGTCCTTTAGAGGTCACTAGTCTCTGAAGTCTGGGAGGGACTTACCCAGGGTCATTCAGCCAGCCAATGCAAGAGCCAGAACTGGAACCTAGGATAGTTCATTGCGTATTCTGTTTTGTGTGTTTTTTGTTTTGGGGGGTTTTTTAAAAAGATTTTATTTATTTATTGGACAGAGAGAGACACAGCGAGGGAGGGAACACCAGCAGGAGGAGTGGGAGAAGGAGAAGCAGGCTTCCCGCTGAGCAGGGAGCCCGATTTAGGGCTCGATCCCAGGACCCTGGGATCATGACCTGAGCCGAAGGCAGACGCTTAACGACTGAGCCACGCAGGCGCCCCTGTTTTGTGTTGTTTTTGATAAAATAATACCAGACATTCTCCTGAGATTATAATTCTCTTGAGGGTAGCTACTTTTGAGCATTTGCTGAGTCTAAGATATAGTCCTTTAAGGAAAGTACTTCTTTTGTATTCTCCATAATGTTTAGGACTATAACACATTCTGAGTAGGTGCTCAATAAATATTTGTTGATTGATACGTCCCTGGTTAATTGAATTACATGCTCAGATGAGGATACGCCTTATAGTAGTTGATTTAATTCAACTGGGAGTCACATATGACAATATTAATAGTTTTCCTAGCCACTAAATCCTGCCATCCATACTTTATCATCTTCCTGACAGTAGGGAGCCAAAGGGGGTTTGGACCACAGAGATGGCAAAAAGATAATGGTGTTTTATAAGAAAAGCCATCTTTTGTCTGGAAAGTAAATAAAATCTAAGGCATCGGACTCTCCAAAGAACGCTGGCATCTGGGTCAGAGAAATGGCCACAGTGAATCAAAGCTTCCTATGTGCAAAAATAACTAAATAAGTAAATAAATAAAGTTGCACCTAGATTTCATGCTATAGTACTTTTCTTCTAAAGATGTATAGCTGGTAATATTCAAATGTCACAGTCCACACTCAAGATCAGCCTTGCCTGAAGGATGTTGTAAGCCAGTGTTAAGGTATTCACTGGAATGGAGGTGATGAATTTAAAGAGTCACTGTCTTTTGCGCCTTCCAGGATCATTTTGAATGTCCTTAATATTACTGTAAAGTCGTTCCTTATTCCTGAGCAAAGACTGAGCCTCAAATGACAATCAGTTGTCAAAACACCAGTGCCAGCCTCTCACCCTGATACAGGGATTCTGCCTTCATATAACACAGCAGTTAAAGATTTGTTAACTGTGCTGGGTTCTTCTTGCAGGGTTCAGATTAGGCAACGTGGTACATGCTGTGCAGGCGACTCAGCAGAGCGTTCATGCCACTGACCTGGTGCTGCGCTTATGCCTGACGTTAGCCAACATGAACCGTGTGATTTGTTTCATCTGCGATACCGTCCTCTGGGTGAGGAGCGTAGGGCTGGCCTCTGGCATTAACAAAGAGAAATGGCTAGTGTGGGCTGCCCGCCATTACTACTATTCTCTCCTGCTGAGCCTGGCCAGGGACCTGTACGAAATCTCCCTGCAGATGGAACAGGCAAAGGGGGAGAAGTCAGCGTCTCAGGAGCCTCTTGGGTACAGTGTGGCTGACGAGGAAACAGAATGGCTCCAGTCCTTTTTCCTTCTCTTATTCCGGTCTCTGAAGAAGCATCCTCCCTTGCTCCTGGACACAGTGAAGAACATCTGCGATATCTTGAACCCCTTGGACCAGTTGGGGATCTATAAGTTCAACCCTGGCATCATTGGACTTGGAGGCCTTGTGTCCTCCCTGGCAGGCATTGTCATCGTGGCGTGTCCTCGGATGAAGCTGAAGATACACTGAGTGCGTTCCAGCGGGAGACTGGTGCCTACTTTAGAGACGGTGTCTTCGGATGGACGTTTGCGTGAGGCACAGACCACGTCATCCGCGCTTAAAGACTTGTTGGCGTGAGCATTTAGCGACCAGCGGTGCGAGCGGAGGTGGGGCCGAGAATGGAGAATGGGGGCACGTGAAAATTTCTATGTGGTTTTTAGAGGGCTGGAGTGACTTCTGAATTTCTGAGTATCTTCCTTTCATCTAACATTTGTTGAGCATCTCTTCCACTCATCGTGGGAGCTTACTGGTTGCTGCAGGTATAAAAATTAAAAAAGGCCCAAACAGTTGAACATTAATATACAGCGCCCTTTGGGTTGAACGCCCCACTGCTTTTGCACAACTACTGTAGGTCTGATCCCCAGCCCTGTCTCAGACCTAGTAGAGACCTCTTATTCCTCTGACCAGATACCACCCGCCCACCCCGCTTCTCCCTGGAGGGCCATGCCAAGGTACAGGGGGGCTGGGCTTACAGCCTTTCATCATGGCGGTCCTGTCCTTCCTCTGTCCAGAAGTAGAATCAGAAACGCATTGGGCACCTTCATGGTAGACGTGGTGACTTTAGGTAGCGCAGTGAGAAGCAGAAATCCGAAGCACGTGGGAAGGACTGAGGTACAGGGTATGGGAGGTCTCAGCAGGTGCCTGTGGGTAGCCTGCGGCAGATGAGGAAACAAGTTAAAAAAAACAGGCCAGCTCCTCATTCCTCTGACTCCCAATCCAGTGTTCTTTCGAGTATAGTTCGTTGGCTTCCTGATTGAGTGGAGGTGTGAGACTCCAGAATCCTGTGCAAAAAAGCCTTTTTTAGAACTTAGTCGTTCATATAAAAATTAAACTGTGTCTAGATTCATCAGCTAGATGTTTTATTTAAAGCCATACAACAGTTTGGGCACCACTACATTAATTTTCGTCGCAAGTCATGCAGTTAAGAAATTTCATGACCACTCTGAATGGAGGAGTGTCCATTTTCTATGACAAATCAGACTTCGTACGTGTGGGGTGGTCGGGGGAGCGTAAAAGAGCAATAAGGGGCCAGTGAAAAGGCCATCTATTCATGGTCCTGCTTCCCATCTTGGGTGTTGAGTTATTTGTGATTGCAGATCCTCTGATTTGAGGGAAAGGAAGCAGAAAAATAGGATGCCGTCAGCCAGGAGGCCAATGTCAGCCCTATCAGTAAAGCCGTTTCACTTGCCTGAATGGAAATGAGAAAAGAAATGTGCACTAAATATATTTCCCGTAAATGTGATTGTGATTCTTAAAAAGCAGACTCAGGTGCTTGGCTCTCTTATTTTTACAGTAATTAATCATGATAACAGGATTTGAGAAAATACCTCGGGAATTTTACATGAAATGAAAGCTGCTAGGTCAGGGCAAGTAAAAAGTTTAAGCAACTAATCTTAATTTGTCCAGATCCTCTACTGTCGTAGATTAATTATGTCTAATAAATTTCTAGACACAAGAGACTCCAGTGTCTGGCAATGTGTTCTGGGAACGAGGAAGAGCTAAAAGAAGGGCGATGCAGAGATGATCAGAGTATGCACAGTTGGTAGAGAACGCTCTGGTAAAACGAGCTCTCGCCTGGAAGACCCAAGCTGAGGAGGAGGATGAAGAAAGATTTACATTGGAACGTCTGGGTTGAAAGAGACCTCCAGGAGGATTTCATCCAGGACAGGGGCTTCTGTGTCAGCTCTGTCAGGTGGCGCTTTGGCTTCTGCCTGGAGAAGTTGGCCTCGGATCTGTGTGGCGTGTTATGGTGGCGTCCATCTTGGTACTTTTGTCCTCTGCAATTTTGGGTGGGTGATGGGGAGTTTGGGGAATACCACCTCTTGTAGAATTTGTGAAAACCTTAATGGTACCCTGGTCCCTCCCTCCCTGTGCATCTTTCTCATTTCTAACAGACCCTCCCCACCTCCAAGCCTCCACATTCATGAAGGATTTTAAAAACCAGAGACGTTCCTAATAGATGTACGGGTCAGCACATTCACAACTGAACATTGTTCCCTGAGAGTTTACTCAGCAACAAATATTTGAATGCCATGCTCAGCGGTGGGGTCCACTTGTGCACAGGGGGACCAAGGTCCCTGTGCTCCTGTGGGAAGGTGGGGGGGAGGGGAGGAAAGAAGATAACAGTGTTCTTCAAGCTGTGGCTGGAAGACAGACTGCTCCCAGGGGACTGCCCTAGGCCCTTTCACCGCTTCTCACCTCTCACCCACATTCCGGATTCCCAGCTGAAGCTGTCAAAGGACCAGCTTTGTCAGCAGAGCTTTCCGGCACAGAGCCCTATACACTCTCTGGCCCAGAGCCATTACTCCAAAGGCTTGGAACCGCCCTTTGGCCCAGTTTGCTCTCCAGACACAGCCTCTTGGATAATTTGTCCTGAACCTGAAGCGAGGAGAGAGGCTCCTTTTTTAGATGCTTCCTTTCCCCTCCATTACTGTCTTATATTTTAAAATCTGAGTCGGATCAGTAAGTATTAAATATATCTCATACTTACAACTCCTTTTGGAGGCTCCCTGCTTGACTCTCCTTGTCTGACCCTTCATTTCCTTCCTTATTATACCACGGATACAGGATTACCAAGGATCCATGAGAAATCTCCCCATCTCTGCCTCTTTCTCCTATTGCCCACAGCATACAACTTAGCAGAGAGTCAACAATAGAGGTAATTCTACCAACAAGAAGAAAAATAAGTTTTGTCCCCTCATTATCCATTTTATTATTAATAAAGCCCCAACATGGGGCTCGAACTCGCAACCCTTAGATCAGGAGTTGCGTGCTCTACCGACTGAGCCAGCCTGGTGCATCTCATACCCATGATCCATTCTAAAAGGCCCTTCTTAGATAATCTGAATACTGTGGCTTACACCACAGTCCTCCATCATCCTTGAAGCCAAGAACTAGAACTTGGGTTCCTGCCGGATTTGTTGCTAAGGAAGGGGTGAGAGGTGATAGTTCTTAGTTGTCTGGATGCTGTTGATCAGTAAGAGGATCCTGGTCAACACACTTTTCCAGACTCGGCAAAATCCAGTTGGCTCCCCCACGGCATTTTCTGGTGGCACCTTAGACCAGGCAGAACTCTAAACTTCCTTGAAATCTAGGAATTGACAGTTGAAATTGCTTCCTCAAAGGCTAGATTGTCCAGGAGTCAACCCCTAGCTCTGGTCCTCTTCTTCATTGAAAGCAATCTCTTTTTTTTTTTTTTTTTTAAGATTTTATTTATTTGCGAGAGAGAGCGAGTGCGCACAAGTGGGGCAGGGGGCAGAGGGTGAGGGAGAAGCAGTCTCCCCACTGAGCAGGGAGCCCAGCGCAGGACTCCATCCCAGGACCCTGAGATCATGACCCGAGCCAGAGGCAGACGCTTAACCGCCTGAGCCACCCAGGCACCCCAAGAGCAATTTATCTTAATCAAAGGGTAGCACATTCAGGTGAACTCTGTTCCTGTGTGGGTTTAAATCTTACTGTTCAAAATTTGCTCTTAACAGTAAATAAGGGATGAGAGAAATGGGTTAAAAACGGTCCACAGGACACTCTAAAAAAGGAGCCAAAGTTTACAGAACTTTAGAATTTATGAGTTTTATGACCTATATTCCAACACCTTCTTTCTGGAAGACAGTTTTTGAGAACTGAGGGCCAGAAACATGTTACAGAACTGATATTTCATGGCTCTGGAATACTAACTCTTCTGGGGCTGGATCTCGTGTCAGCTCTGCAGTCCTCCTCCTAGTTGCTCAAATCGCCCTCCAGAAGTTAGGATATGTTCAGGGGACCCTGGCTCAAATAACCATGACAACTGACCGACCCAACGTTCTCTTCCCCTCTGCCCTCCTCCCACTGGGAGGTGTTAGTAGTATTGCCCAAGGCTTCCCTGGAGCGGCTGAGTTGTTGCTGCTGGGGGAGCCACTCAGCAGCCTGGGCTCTGTGGGACTGAGGCAGCATCAGCTGGCGTGAGTACGGGGGGCCCCGGGAACATCTGCCTTACCTGATTTGTTTTCGAGAGTTACAGGAAAGAAACTGAGGGTAAGGGTCTCCTGAGAATTTCACGGAAGATGAAGAGGCCTGCAGGGAAACCACTGAGGGAGAGATTATTCAAGGAGAATGACCAAGAGTGTAGGGTAGATGTTCTGGGGCGCTAGCTGTTCCAGAACACAGCTGAAATAGCTGGTTTGAAGTGATGACTTTCTTCCTAGTTGAGCATTCAGGGAAGGACTGGCAGGGACGCGTGCTTAACAAGAGAGGAATTGAACTTTTTCGTCAAAAAAAAAAACTAAACCTGAAATTTATTCTTTTAGTCTCTTTTGGATCCTCATCTGGAGGCCCCTTAACTTCATCAAAAACCTCTTATCTCTTAAAGCTACCCGTATTGTCATTTCTTACCCTGAACCCTTGTAAGAAACGTCAGTCTTGACAAGTAGGCTTGTGGGCAGCTCCTCCCAATGGGGCTCGAGGGAGTGGCCGCTGGTCTGTGACATTCATGCTCCAACCTGATGCCTTCTGTTGAGGGAGCTGGCGCTCTCCGGCAGCCTGGGCCTTGTGGGGCCATGAGACGTAGGGGACTGACCCTGCGGGCCTCAAGCTGAGGGCTTTCTGATGGACCTGGGACTCTGCTTTGCAGCTTGAAGAGCTGTGATGGCGGTCAACAAGGGCCCAACTTTGCTGGATGGAGACCTCCCTGTAAGTACCTTGGACCTATATGAGATTTGGGGGGAACCACTGAGCAGGGGAGGAAGGAGCAGGGAGGAGAGGTTCAGGAAACTCAGAACAAGTTATGTCTAGATTGTATTCCTCTTTGATTGGCCATTATGTCTCCATTATTCTTGCCCTCAGTACCTTTTGCAGGGGGCTCTTAGAGCCTACCGAAAACTGAGCACCTCGGAGGAAAAGAACAGAAATATTGGCTGAGTGGGTAAGGAGAGGAAGGGAACTACTGTGTTGAGCCCAGGCTTTGTACACCCAGGTGGGATGTAGATTGGAAAGCCGAGCCACTGCATTCTGTAACTGGGGTGTCGTGCGTGTTCTAGAACATGTGAACAGCACCTCTTGGGGTTACAGGGCGCACAGCCTGTGCCATATATGGGAAAGGGTTAGATGGACATTGTTTCCGGGCTTTTGTGTCTAGGCTGGTTTTCACTCTGACTTGGAGCAGTGTGACACCTTAAGGGGTACCTGACACCCCCCCTAGGCAAGGCCTCTCTGATTTAGGCACAGTTCAGATGTGAGCCCATATAATGCCCGTCTTGTCCCAGTTTAGGCTTTAGCTAACTTTTGCACTTGGAATCACCACCAAGTTTTATATTAAATCATAGAACACAGAGGCATAAAATGAACCAGTGCATAGTTAAGCCATCCTAACAGGTGGTGGTTTATTCCCTTCCCAGGACCTCTCTCTCCATCTTTGACTTTGCCTACAAAAACCCCCGAAGGCTCTGTCCAAATGTTAAAGAAAATATTCTCTGTTTACAGTCATAATCTTTTTCGAGTTCAAATTTCAGTCTCCTTACAAGTCTCCTTGATGGGTCTCCTAACAGCCTACAAATAGAAGAGGCTGGTGCTTGCCTCCAGAGCAGAACCATGTAACAGGGACATATTCAAACCGCAGAGAGAGCTCCAGCATCTGAGTCAGGACCTGGGGAGCTTTCTTTTTTTAATGTTCACATGGAGAATTCTCAGCATTCCTCAGAATGGACAGAAGACCCTTCACTAGCTGCAAAGCAATTAATCCTGTGGCCAATCCCACCTCCTCTGTGTTCATTTATTCCCCCACCTCATGGTATTTTGAAGCCAATCTTGCAGATATGTCATTTCAGGCCTGAGTTGGAATCCTGACTGCCATTTACTAGCTGTGTGATATTGGATAAGTCACTTCACATCTCTGGGTCTTTGTGTCCTCACTGGCAAAGTGCTGACCTGACCTCAGAGGGTCACTGTTAGAATTCAGTGAGGTCTTGTCACCCAAGCACCCCAATCATTGCCTGGAGCATAATGGCACTGAGTCAATATTCCTTGTGCAGGACTAGAATCCACATTCTTTACTCAAAGACCAGTGTTTGTTCACTGGAATTCCTGGGTGTCCTAAAATTTAATTATATGACTGTATTAATAAGAGCACAGCACCCCAATAACAGGAAGCGACAGTTTCACTATACCCCACATGCTCAGACCACACCTGGAATGCTGTCTTCAAGTTGGAGTGCTATATGTTTAAGAAAGACAATACTAAACTGTAGCCTATCTAGACAATACTAAACTGTAGACCACCAGACCAGGGCGGTAGCTAAGTTAGGGTCTCGAACTATTTCGAACAGAGGAAGGACCACTAAAGGCAGACATATTGCCTTCAAATATGTGAAGGGCCAGCCCATGAATGATGAAATCGATTTGCTCAGTGTTGTTCCAGGGGGCAGAGGGTGGAGCAGCGGGTGAAGCCACATTGCAGCTCGGCAGAGCTGTCCAACGAGGGCCACAGGCCACTCTATGAGGGGCAAGGTCCATCCAAGGAGGTGTCTCAATACAAGCCTGCCATGGAGGGGAGGAACGGGCGGGGGATTGGGGGGGATGGGGTCACTGGGTGATGGACATTAAGGAGGGCACGTGATATGAGCCCTGGGTATTACATAAGACTAATGAATCACTGACCCCTACCTCTGAAACTAATAATAAATTGTATGTTAATTAATTGAATTTAACTTTAAAAAATGACAAACTTGAAAAAAATTTAAAAATTAAAAAAATTTAAAGAAAAAAAATACAAGCTGGCCAGAGAGACTATGGGAAGCTCTATTGCTGCAGAGGCTCCTGGAGGCCTAAACTGCTGTGATTCTGGGCAGTTGGGCAGATCTCAACTTACGCCTTCTAGGCACAGCCCTGACCCATTGATTTATTCAGCCAGCATTGCTGCACAGGCTCTGGGCTAGGCACTGGAGACACAGCAACGACACACAGTCGGGACACACAGCACCGTGTGATGAATGGGGAGGCGAGCCAGGGAAGGAGTGGTGTCTGCTGATGTCCGGGAGGAGGGTCAGGAAGCTTCCCAGAAGCAGTGATGCTCGTGTCTTGAGGGAGTGGCATTCTGCCAGCTAGAAGGGGGTCTGGGAGGGAAGGGGGAGTATGCACAGGCAGGGGACCACCCTACGCAGGCAGGGAGGCCGCGTCCCAGTAGCTCCCCAGAGCCTGGATTGAGCCAGGAGAGGAGAGCAGGCAGGCTCTGGCTTTTCCTGGGGGCCATCCAGAGACTTCTGTGGCCTGGGTTCCTCCTAGGTCACTGGGAAGCAGGCTAGCCTCACCAGCAGGCTGATTTCCGGGAGGCAGGAGTTTGCAGGGGAACGCTTTGATTGCCTGCCTTCCTTCCACGCCAGGAGCAGGAGAACGTGTTGCAGCGGGTCCTGCAGCTGCCAGTGGTGAGCGGCACCTGCGAGTGCTTCCAGAAGACCTACACCAGCACCAAGGAAGCCCACCCGCTGGTGGCCTCTGTATGCAATGCCTACGAGAAGGGCGTGCAGGGTGCCAGCAGCCTGGCTGCCTGGAGCATGGAGCCGGTGGTCCGCAGGCTGTCCACCCAGTGTGAGTCCTCAGGGCACTGGCAGGTGCCATGTCTGTCTGTCTGTCTGTCTGATAGCTTGCTTGTCTGTCTGCCAATACGTCTGTGCGCCTTTTTGGCTGTCTGGTGGCCTTTCTAACCACCCACATCCTGTTTTATGACTTTCTTCTCTACAGACATAGATGATACAGTGATAGACGCTCTAGATACAGGTACAGATATGGACATACAGCTCTCCTCATCTGTAGATGTCCCATCTACAGCCCAGTTGGCGTTTTCCTGGGATTGCAATGATGGGCCGAAGAATTGGCAGGGGAAGAGATGGGCAGAGCTGTTTGAGCAGTGGTGGGAGTGGGGCTCGTGGTAGACCAGACACCCACTTGGGCCCCAAATCCAGCAGCAGCAGTAGGGAGGGGGGGGCAGCGGGGGATGGGAAGGCTTCTGGGCCCAGCAGCAGAGAGCTAGCAACCAGGGTCCTGGAGGTGGAGAGAAACCGTCCATGCGGGCCTACTACCCGACCCAGCCCTATTCGAATTGTTCTGCCCCATTTGAAAATATGGTCTCCAAGGAAAGGCTTGCTCTCTCTCTCTTTTTATTTTTTCTAATTCCAGTATAGTTAACACATAGTGTTATGTTAGTTTCAGGCATACAATATAGTGACTCAGCATTTCCACACATCACCCAGTGCTCATCACGACAAGGGCATCCGAGGCAAGGCTCTTGACAGGGCTGAGGGAAATTCCAGCAGCACCAAGAAGTCTAGGATCTTCCACCATCCTGATTAGAGAATTATGGGTGTCTGAGGATTCCGCCCTGGGCCGGCCTCCCTGCCCGCAAACTCCTTCAGTAATTTCCCTGGGTCTCATTTTGCCCAGTCAGAAGATGGCCCAAGTCATCTGGGCTCTCTGCTGCTTGAGAATTTTGTGAAGAGTTGTAAGATATCTGGAGAGAGAATACATGAAAGCACAGAGAACCGATCTCCGTGATCATGACTGCAGAGTTCTGTCTTCAGCAGCCCCTACCTCCTAGAAGCATCTGCGTCCTCTGCCACTTAACCCCCTCTCTGGGGGCAACTCCTTTCTCTTCCCTGCCACCCTCTTCCCACCATTGATCCTCTTACTCCTAGAGGGTAGAGGGAAGGACATGGACAGTCCGGGGCCTGGGCCAGCTGCAGCTCGGACTTGGTCACCTCTAGGATGAAAGCAGTGTCAGCCCTACCCACACAGGCCCAGCCGAGGGCCCCACTGCTCCTCCTCTCACACCCTCACTCTCCCTGTCCTTCATGCGTACCCAGACCTCATCCAGAGAGGGGAGGGAGGCCAGGGAGGGAGAGACCAGCATTTGTTGGTGGTGTTTGTGGTGGTGTTGTCACTTCCTCCTCACCACAACCCTGCAAGGTAGACACCATCAGTCCACATTTTACTGACGGGGAACCTGAGGCTCAGGCACGCCAGGACTCACCGGAAGCCACGCACTGCAGACGCACGCACTGGGCTCTGAGCGCAGATCTGCCTGACCCCAGAGTTCCTACACAGAGGGAAGACTCCGGCCTGGCCTCAAGGAGTCACAGTGGATGGGGAGTGAAAGGGGCCGGGGAGTGGGGGGTACTCGGGTTCCAAAATGCTTCAGCTGCAGCAGGGCTGGGGGGTTTGGAGGGCTCTGAGGCGCCTTCCTCGCACAGAGGCCACTGCTAGGTCCTCGTGGCTCACCCCTCTGTGGCCTTCACGTCTAGTCATAGCTGCCAACGAGCTGGCCTGCCGCGGCCTGGACCACCTGGAGGAAAAGATCCCAGCCCTCCAGTACCCTCCTGAAAAGGTGAGCCCCCTTCCTCTTCTCTAATGTGCCCCGTACTCTGTTGTCTCGCCTCTCAGGAGGAGAGGGCACAGGCTGACGATGCCATGATGGTCAACTTTTCATTTCTGTGGCAAATGCCCTTCAAGCTTGGGGGTAACCGCCTGCCCCTAAGGCCACACAGTGGGCTTGCTCCTCTCCATGGGGTGCCAAATGAAGACAGGCTTTCTGGAAAGCAGGCACAGCCCAGGGCCTTGGGCTGGGTCCCACTGCTTCTGCTCCCCCCATTCCCCATCCCAGGATACCTGGTGGACCTGCACCAGGCCACTTGGTAACTATAGTCACCTACGATCATGGGCCACACTCATCAGATCTCAAGATGGCAGTCCCACGTCCTCAAGATCCAGCCCTTTATGGATCATGAGACTGAAAAAGTCACTTATCCCACCCCTCCACTTCTCCCCCAGATTGCGTCTGAGCTGAAGGACACCATCTCTACCCGCCTTCGCAGTGCCAGGAATAGCATCAGCGTGCCCATCGCCAGCACTTCGGACAAGGTCCTGGGGGCCGCTCTGGCCAGCTGTGAGCTCGCCTGGGGGGTAGCCAAAGATACTGCTGAGTATGCCGCCAACACGCGAGCCGGCCGGCTGGCCTCTGGAGGGGCTGACTTGGCCCTGGGTGGTGTTGAGAAGATGGTAGAGTTCCTACTCCCTTCAGCCAAGGAAGAGTCAGGTATCTACCATTAGGGGGGCTGGCAGACCCTCCCTGGGAAGTAGGTTGGCTACCCATGCTGCCTGGGAATTAGCAAGAGGCAGCCAGAGTTCAGCCAGCCACAGTTCTGGAACAGGGAAGGCCCAGCAAGATTTCCAGAGGGATCCATCGTAATTTAGCCTCCTTTCCCCATTTGTAAGTGGGGAAAGTGAGTGGCCCGAGTCACCAGCAAACTTGTGGTGAAGCTTGGGTAACCACTTTCCAACCCTAGACACAGCCCCAGCTTCTCCAGCCCCCCTCTCTCTCTGATCAGCTTTCCTTTCTTTCCCCCCAAATCCTACCCAGCCCCTGCTTCAGGACAGCAGCATGACCAGGAGCCCCCCAAAGCCAAGCCGAGCCTTGTGCACAGGGTTGGGGCCCTGGCCAACACCCTCTCTCGACACACCTTCCAGACCACAGCCCGGGCGCTGAAGCAGGGCCACGCCCTGGCCATGTGGATCCCAGGTGTGGCTCCCCTGGTGAGTGTCTGCCCTGAGCTCTGGCTGACCCCCAGCCTGGGTCCCTCCCGTCCCCACCCCACTCCACCTCTGGTACTAGGAACATTCTCTCCTCCAGCTTGGGCTGGAACTTTTGGTCTAAGGACAAGAGACCTTAAGGGGGCAGAGGGCCAGTCCTCTGGGCTTCAAAGAAAGAGAAAGGACAGAATGTGAGCCGAGGGCACCTCTGTCTCTCTCCCTCTCCCTCTGAGTCCCACCTCCCAGCGTTCATCCTCACAAGGGGGCTTCTCGTGGTGGGCCCTTCCACCCATGAGGAAGCAGAGACCCCTAGCTGCTATCCAGGAACCAGGGAGTGTCACCTGTAAGTAAGCAAGGTGCCAAACCCCTTCTGTTGGGGAGAGAGCGCTGGCCGGGCTGCATCCCTGACCCTGACTGCCCCCAGGTTTTAAAATCTCCCTTCTAGAGGCTTCTAATTTGCACCCTACTTGCACCTAAGGTAAAGCTGCCTTTTCTAGGCCCAGGCGGGGCTAAATCCCCACCATACCCCACCCCCCCGCACTGTGTATTTTAACAGATATAGACTGATTTTTTTCATAAGGACCTTTAGTAAGAAACTAAGGCCAAATAAAGGAAAATAAAGGAAATAAAAATTAAAGCCTAAAGGTCAGCAAACAAAACAACCCCTTCTCAGCCATCATTTGGATAACAATTTTAAAAGCATCATCAGGCCTGACTCATTCCAAACAAATGTTTGCCAAGAACCTACTATGCACCAGGTTCTGTGGCTCGAGTAGGGATATGGGAGTAGTGGTTCCCTTCTTTCCCCTGCACTGGGGGATCATTTACCCGTGGGGGCTGCGACTGACCCGTGTCCCAGCCTTATGTGTAGTAGGGAGGGCCTGCTGTACCGTGCCACCTCGGGCACCCTGCTCACACGGAACATAATGGTGTCCCCTGAAGCCGTATGGTAAGGAGGCCCTGTCTGGGGAGCTCCCTAGGGCTAGGAATGAGCCAGGCTGTGCCTCAAAGGGACACCAGCCCACCTGCCCGGGTCTCTTGCCGTCCATGGGACACTGTGGTCCTCTTGATTTCTTACTCTTTAAAGATCTCCAAGGAGTGTCTACTAAAGCTAAACACACCTCCCCACAAAGACCCGGCAATTCAACCGAACAGAAATGAGAGCTTATGTCCCCCAAAGACACGTCCAAATGTTCCTACCAGGCTTTATCCTTAGCCAAGAACTGGAGACAACACAGACGTCCACCCCCAGCAGAGTGGGTGAACTGTGCTAGATATACATGGAATATGACACAGAGGGACAGAGAAGGAGCTCTCCTGACGTGCAGTAGCACGGACGAGTCGCACGATGAACAGGAGCGGCTGTACATGAAAGAAGACACATTGCATGAGTCCATTTATACAAAGTTCAAAAATGGGCAAAACCAATCCTCTGTTGGCATAGGTGAACATGTCCCCTGGGGGGGGGTTACTGACAGGGCGGGGGGCACCCCCACAGGAGACTTCTGGGGGGTTGAAAATGGCCTCTATCTTGATCTGTGGTAGTTACACCCGTGTGTGCTTATAAAACTTCACAGAGCTGCACACTACCGATGTGCGCGCTCCAGGTGTGTGAGTGACCACTCAGTGACAAGTCTGGGGACCTGGCCCTGGCAGTGAGGGGTTTTGCCCGCTGGGGCTGCCCGGGCCTCTGCAGGTATGTGAGGCCAGCAGCTCACGGCTCCCCTCCCCCCAACTCAGAGCAGTCTGGCCCAGTGGGGTGCATCGGCCGCCATGCAGGTGGTGTCCCGGCGGCGGAGTGAGGTGCGGGTGCCCTGGCTGCACAACCTCGCGGCCGCCCAGGACGAGGACCACGATGACCAGACAGACACGGAGGGAGAGGAGACGGAGGAGGAGGAGGAATCGGACACTGAGGAGAGCAAGCTCAAAGAGGTAAGGGGGCGAGCAGAAGCTGAGTGGGGACCTCAGAGTCCCACAGCCCACCAAGGGGACACGAAGCAGAGTCATGGGATGAAACGAGGGTCTCGGCCCCCAGACCCAGAGACAGCACATGCACGCTCTGCTGTTCACTGCACCCCCAGAGAGCTGGCTAACAAAGTACTTCCATGCCCTTCTCTCAGCTGATTCTCATGACAGCCCCAGAAAGTAGGCAGGGGGGAGACTGTCATCCCCACAGTGCAGATGAAGAAGCAGGTCCAGAGAGGGGAAGGGACCTGCCCAAGGCCGCAGAGCTAGAAGACACCGGCGGACAGTTTTTCCCATTCGGTGTCCATGTACTTTCCCTCCAGCTCTGGGGGCAGTGGGGAGGAGAGGGGCCAAGGGACACACCCAGGAGGTGCTGACCTAGCTCTGGCCCGCAGGTGGCAGCCCTGCCCAGCCCGCAAGGCCTCCTGGGCGGTGTGGCCCGCACGCTGCAGAAGGCCGTGCAGAGCACCATCTCCGCCGTGACGTGGGCGCCCGCGGCTGTGCTGGGCTCGGCAGCCAGGATGCTGCGCCTCACCCCGGCCCGCGCGGTCTCCTCCAGCAAGGGGAGGGCCATGTCCCTGTCAGACGCCCTGAAGGGCGTCACTGACAACGTGGTAGACACGGTGGTCCACTACGTGCCGGTGAGTCCCACCCCAGGGGCCTGTGAAGGACAGGTAAAGCAGATGTGACCAGTGCCCCCCCTTTCCCCAGCCTTCTTGTCAATCCTCCTGATCCTCAGCACCCCAGAAACATTTTGACAAACTATGGCCTTGATGGGGAGCCCTTGCCAGCCCCAAGAGTATAGAGACGGTGGCCCTGGCCTGAGACCTTTCCCACAGCCCCGCTTCCGACCATCAGTCTGGGGGTCCCCAGTTGGCCCAGCCCTCACCTCAGGGGGTTTGCATGCTGTTCCCTGGGAAGGGGCCAGAGGGAGGCTTCCAGGGCACCCTGGGGAGTGGGCTCTATTCCAGGGCACAGCCGCTGCCCCATCCCAATCCTATCACCTATTAACAGGAGAAACCGGAGAGACGCCAGCACTGCCTCTTTGGCAGTCCCTGGGCCTCTTCCTAGAGCAAGTGACAGGCTGTGCAGGCCCCAGAAAGCCCAGTCAGGTCGTCCACCCTTTAGAGTGAGCAAGGGTTGGGGGCAGGGGTCACTCAGTCACCCACTTCCGAGAGGCATGCAGGGTCTTGGCTGCCAGCCTGTTCACCTTGGGCTCCAAACAGGGCCAGGCATGCGTCCCTTGACCCTGGCAGGGACAGCGAGGGGGCTGTGCTTCGCGCACAACTCAGGCCCAAGGAACGGTGGGAAAGCCGCTGACTTTCCACGGAGCCACCTCTGAGGGAGACCCCAGGGGTCCAGGCACTTTGGGAGGGAGCTGCCTGCCTTGCCTGGGGGGTCTGGACTGAGGAGACCATTGGAGAGAGCAAGACGTCAGTGGTCTCCCCTGCTCCCCCGCCCCGGTCCCACACCCGGTCCCACACCCCAGGCTGTGCCCTCTGGAAGGCCTCCTGGGAGGGGTGCATGCGAGGGGGGAGGCGCAGGGACGAGGGCCAGGCCGGCGCCCTAACAGGGCTGCCGGGGCCCTCAGCTCCCCAGGCTGTCGCTGATGGAGCCCGAGAGCGAATTCCGGGACATCGAGGAGGCCGAGCGCCGGGAGGCCGAGCGCAGGGCGTCTGGGGCGCCGCCCGCGGGCCCAGAGCCCGCGCCGCGTCCCCCGCAGCCCCGCGGCAGCCTTCGGCCCGCGCGCAGCCCCGGGGCGCCCCCCGGCCAGGGGCCGGAGGACAGGGCGGACGCGCCCGCCGCGCCGCGCTCGTCCTTCCCGACCGTGGCCCGCGAGAAGCCGAGGCGCAGGGTCAGCGACAGCTTCTTCCGGCCCAGCGTCATGGAGCCCATCCTGGGCCGCGCGCAGTACAGCCAGTTGCGCAAGAAGAGCTGAGCCCCGCGCCTCCGCCTGGCCGCCCCTCCGCTGCCCCGAGGGCGAGGCCCGGGCGGGCTGTCCGCCCAGAAACAGAACCTGCACTTCCGAGTGCGCGGTGACCTCTTCCAAGTAGCCCCCTGGGAACCGAGCTTCATCCCGCCGCGCTGCCGAGGCACGCGTTATCTTTTCATCACCGTTTTGGGCTTAGCTGTCAGAACCTATTTTTAAGAAGCGTCAGAGCAGCAGCTTGCCTTGATTCTATGCCTTGTTTTTGTTTTGTTTTGTTTTTTAACCAAAAGATTGTTTGACTTGATCTCTCACTTCTTTAACCAAACTTGTGGCCAAATGACATTTGACGGTTTCCAAAAGTTAGATCCATCCTCTGTAGACAAAGATTATGCAGAAGTCTCTGACATATGTTTAAGGCCTGAGTTCAGAGATTCCTCCGAGTATCCAGGCTCTCAGCAGACTACCTTGAAGGGAGTGACAATTAGGTGCAAAAGCTGTTGTATGTTTCTGTAAATATCAGCCTCCCTTTCCGAGTACGCATACTCTTCGCAGGGTGAGTCCCGGCCTGCGCTCTGTAGCGCCACCTCCTGGCTCACAGCCGCACTGCCATGTGCATCCTTCCTGCTTTCCAATTGTATGTTCCCTCTTCTACCGCCTTTCGAATGCTGGCGCCCCCAGTGCCGGGGGACGACAACGGTGACCGTTCACCTTATAAAGTCCAAACTACACAGACTATATGTACGGACTCTGTAGTAGCCACAATTCATTCCAGGTCCTATTTCTGAAAACGTCAATATTTGGAAATCTAGGGAACGCATACCTATAATTTAAAAATTCAAATATTGCAAAAGGGTGTGTGTCTTCCTCACTGAGTTCCCCAGTTGCCCTTCACAGAAACCACCGTGCTGGCAGTCTCTCGGATATCCTTCCAGGTACAGGCTGTGCATGTGCAAGCCCACTTTGTTCACACAGCTGTGGGATGTGATCCTGCTTTCCTCACTTAACAATACATCTTAGAGATCTTTCTGTATCAGAGCCATAAATCCTCCTTGCTCTTTTTAACGGCCATGTAGTAAGCACTTCATAATGTAGATGTGCTATCTTTGATTTACCTGGTTCCCTAATGATGGACTTTCAGGTTGTTTCCTTTTTTTTTTTTTTTTGCTCCTGCAAACAGAGCTACAATAAACATCTGTATACGAAATATTTTGTGCAGACGTGTAGGTACATCTACAGGAGAAACTGATAACTTGGAACCATGACATGCTGGGTGAAAGAGGATGTGTTATTTAAATATTGTTAGATAACGCCAAGTAGCCTTCCAACCCAAACTCAGTTTTTCTTGTTATTGTCATCAGCTGCACAGATAATTACCACCTCTCTGTCAGTCCTTTTAGAGGTCCATATATACATTCCCCATAGGCCCCCCCTTTGACCTGTGAGCACCCTCTAGGCCCCCCACTCTGTTCCATACCCAAAAGCCCAGCTTTCTGAAACTGACTTTAGGTCCTGGCCGATCTTTGGTGTAATGAGTCCTTGGCCTTGATGCTCGGGTTTGGAATCTGAGGATGGACATGCCCGTGTGGACATGGCCAGGACTCAGAGCTAGCCTTGGGCACCCCACCCCAGCTCTACAATCCACACCACTCCCAGCAGTTTCCTGGGGAGGGAGTGTGATCTGATATGACAGGGGCTACAAAGATAGGGTCAGCCTAGCCCTGGCAGGGCTCCCATGGGCAGGTGCCGGTGCAGTGACCGCAAGCCTGGGTATGCAGAAAGAAACACCCAGCTGTTCTGGACTCACCTGCCCACGCTGCTTTCCTGACCATCCACTCCTCCATAGTCCTGTGGCTCTTCCTTCTAGGCCATACCCCAGTTGGCACAAAAACTGCCCTCTCAGCAACCCAGAAGAGCTAGGGCCTTAACAGGGCTGTAGCAGTCAACACACCTGCCGGCCAGGCCCTGGCCCGTACCCCTCACCCCTCAGAGTGCTGGGGGCCAGCGTATGGAATAGCACAGCCCAGGAAACAAACAGTTTAAGTTGCAAAAGATTCTTTTTATCATTAAAAACCTCTTGATTAGGTAGCAAAGTGCTCTGAGCCTGGCCCTTGGGGCTTCTGAACACATTTTGGAGAGAAATGAGAGCAAAATATCTCCTCTAAATGACAGAAATGTGCTTCATTGGCTGGTGTGGGACTTTTCACTGTTCTGAGAGACCTCACTTGGGCAAGTCTCCTTGCTCACGTGGATCTGAAGGCTCATCCACGCTCATCTTTGGGCGCTCACGACCTCGGGGAGCCCTCCGCTTTGCACTGGGGTGCCAGGGCCCCCTTCAGAGAAACACCTTATCCCCTCTCTTCTAGTCCAGCTCACGAAACACACCTCCTACTCAATCACAGCTTTTGAAGATGGAAAAAGAGCCATTACCGACCACAAAATACATTTATCCACGCAGTTATTTACCACTTTTTTCTTCCATAACTATTTAGGATCTTACTATCCAAAGGACTTCTGTGTCTGGAGACAGATAGACTTGGGCTATCATGCTCATTGTTTGAAGCAGAATTTTCCTAAACATTTAAACACTTCATACTTCATCAAAACTTATAAGATGCATAAATCAAATTATTTTAAATCTTGAAATGTGGGTTACAAACGAAAAAGGCAAATTCTCTTACACATTTCTATAAACCTGAGTCAGTGGAAACTTCTGCATGTCTCATCGGCATCTCGCTACAGTTAGCAGGCATCCGGCGGTTCCTCTGTCTGCAGAGAGGGGACTAAGCTCGCATGTCCTACTGGTGGACCCTTCTCCTACCTACTGCTCAACGTAAGAGACAGAACGTGAGCGGCACCATTAGAACGTCCTGTCTGGCTTCTCCTTTCCCACCCTGGCCTTGCCCCCAGGATCCATAATCCAGAATTTTGTGTTTACTGTACCTTTGCTTTTCTTTATAAATTCCTTTCCTATGCATATACCTCATTCCGATACTATTTTGTTTTGCAGGCTTTGAACTTTAAGTGGAATTATGTGTATTCTTCTGAGACTTGCTTTTTTTTTTTTTACTCAAAAGGAAGTTTCTGAGAGTCACTCGTTTTCACTAGAGATTTTTTTATTATACAAATTTTGCTGTGATCTGATTGTATCCCCACCCCAGAGTCATATGTTGAAATCCTACCCCCAAAGATGATAGGATGAGGAGGTGGGGCTTTGGGGAGGTGATGAGGTCATGAGGGCTCCACGGGATTAGAGTCTTTATAAAAGAGGCCATAGAGAGCTCCCTTGCCTCTTCCACCATGTGAGGACCGGGCAAGAGGCACCAGCTATGAACCAAGAAGAGGGCCATCACTGGAATGTGAGCATGCTGGCGCTATGACCTTGGATTTCGCAGCCTTCAGAACTGTAAGAAATAAATTCCATTGCTTATAAGCTACCCAGTCTGTGGTATTTGGTGATAGCGGACCAAATGGATGAAGACAAATAAGTTTTATATTTAATAAGCATGTAAAATTAGTATATTAATAACAAGTGTATTAATTTAGTCATTTGCATTAGAATTGAATTATTTTGGAGAGATTTTCTTTCCTCAGGTCGCCTCACAGGCCAAGATGGCTGCTCCAGCCCTGGCCTTCAACTCCATTTTCCAGCCACAGAGAAGAGACATGGGGGAAGGAAAAATTATACACATTACTTTGCTTATAACTAACTGGACAAAATTTAGTCACATGGCCACATGTAGCTAAAGAGGAGGCTGAGAAATACAGTCTTTATTCAGAGTGGCAATGCATTTAACTAAAATCGGAGGTCTTAAAAGGATGGGAAGTGGATCCTGGGGGTAGGGGGCAACTTGCAATCTCTGCCACACCACTCTCCTGTCAACAGACATTTGGATTGTTTCCATATTTTTTAAAAGTAGGCTCTATGTCCAATGTGGGGCTTGAACTCATGACTCTGAGGTCAAGAGTCACATGCGCTAATGACTGAGCCAGCCAGGCACCCCTCCATATTTCTATTATTCCATAATTTTGGCAGTGAACAATCTTATGAGATTCTTGGGGACTATGACCGAATGGGATTCCTAAGTCACACAGTGTGTGTATTGTTCACTAGATATTGCCAAATTATCCTCCAGCATGGTTGTTCTGATTTACATGCTCACCGTGGGGCTCCATCCCATGACTCAGATCATGAGCTGAGCTAAAATGGGGGGGGAGGTCGCGCCTGGGTGGCTCAGTTGGTTAAGCATCTGCCTTTGGCTCGGGTCATGATCCCAGGGTCCTGGAATTGAGCCCCGCATCGGGCTCCCTGCTCATTGGGAGTGTGCTTCTCCCTCTCCCTCTGCCCTTCACTCCCCGCCCCCTCCACTAGCTCTCTCAGGCACTCTCTTCTTTCTCTCTCAAATAGATAACTAAAATCTTAAAAAAAAAAAAAAATCAAAAGTTGGTTGCTCAACTGACTGAGCTACCCAGATGCCCCTGGAATCAGCTACTTTTAATAGGGGATGGTGATAGAACCTAGAGTTTGAACGCTAAGGGGTGCATACCTGATTGCATACCTGATTACATACCATGTGTGTATCGGTGATAGACAAAAAGGCATTGCACAACCACTAGTAAGAGCGAGAAAAAAGGTATTTCTTTCCAAAGTCATGAATTCACATCAGTGAACTAACATCACAAAATTCTCTCAAAATTGTATTACAACAAAAAAGTTTTAATTTTATTTTCTTTAAGCTTAATAACTATAATTCTAATTCTAATTGTACCTCCTTCTCCTAAATATGAGGTTTCACAAATTAATACCAACTTTTGTTACATTTACATGTATGAAGATCCAAGTTTCGTTCCCCGCTTTTTCACATTACGAGTCTAAATGAATTGTTTTGACCATTATGGTAATAGGCCTTCTCCATTATCATTCCAGCTCAGGACCCCAGCTCCTTTAGAATATTCGGGACCAACAATGTCATTGTACAGCATGTCAGACAACACTGGGGTTGCATTGACTTTTCACAAATAGGTGAATTTTTAGTCTTTCCTTAATTATTTTTTTTTCCTTAATTGAGTTCTATATCACAGGAAGTGTTGCAGCTTCTAGCAGCTTCTGACAGATAGATGCCTGGTAGCTGAATGAGGATCCTTCGTGATATGTGAATAGTTGAACAGCCTCTCTTATCTCTGAAAATTCTAGGATGTGGTTGCGGATGACTTCCTGTCTTAGGGTTCTCCAGAGAAATAGACCCAACAGGAAGTACATAAATATGTATCAATAAGAGGTATATATACAGAGAGATTCATTAGAAGGAATGAACTCACACAGTTAAGGAGGCTGCCAAGTCCTCGGAGCTACAGGTTGAGGCAGCAAGGTGGAGACCCAGGAGAGCCCGTGGTTTGGTTCGAGCGCAAGCCTGAAGGCCCAAAGTCTGGCAGCCTCAAGACCCAGGAAGAGCCGATACTCTGTTTGAGTCTGAAGGCGGGATAAAAGCCAAAGTCTCAGTTCAAGGAAAGTCAGGCAGGAAAACTCTTATTTGGGGCAGGGTCAGCCTTTTGGTTCTGTTCAGATCTTCACCTGATTGGATGAGGCCCACCCACACTAGGGAGGGCGATCTACTTTACTCAAAGTTCACCAATTTATATGTTACTCTCACCAAAAACACCCTCACAGAGACGTCTAAGGTAATGTTTGACCACATATCTGGGCACCCCATGGTCCAGTCAAGTGGATACATAAAATGGACCGTCACATTTGCCAACACCATGCAGACCCATCTCATGTGCATTTTCTAAGCCGTCCTAGTCTTCCCACCCTTTCGCCAGTGGTTACTTCCCAGACAGCAGCCCTAAGCCATGTGGTACAAGAGATGTGAGGGAAGGCCACTCTTTGGGCTCCCGGGAAAAGTTCCTTTGATCCAAAGAGGGCCCCATGATATGGTGCTCTCTTCCTCCTCTGGATGTTTTATGGTTGAAGGTGATGGCCAGAGAAATGGACAAGCCAGGTCCTCTGTCACACTGCCACTGACTCAACCTGCCCCAGAGCCTCCTCCCTGTTGTCTTTCAGCTGAGCTAACGAACAGCCTTATTGTTCAAGCCACTTCGAGTTGTGGTTTGTGTACTTCGAGTTGTGGTTTGTGTTCCTTGAAGCTGAGGGCCTCCTAATATAGATCTATCCAAAGACGCTGGGCAGTTTCTACAGCCTTAATTGCATTATGACAGGCAGTCTTGTGTATACATAATAAATTTTGTTACTACATCGGAGTTCAATTTTTCTAAGGACATTTAACGTGACAAATATGTTTCCAGATTTTAATTAAAATTCAACCATGTGTGGTGCTCCCAGTGCAACCAGTCTGTCAGAGGTCACGGAGGTGAAGACACCATGTCCTTGAGGTGGCAGGTGGACATCCCCTCTCACCTCTCCTGGTGCCAAGTTTCCCCTGGCAATGACTGCAAGACACAGCTCCATCTCACAAACGTTACAGTGTGACAAAATGTGAATCTTAGAACTGAGGAAGCATTTTTTTGATGTGGGGAGATCGACATTTCTACTGTTTTTTTTTGGGGGGGGTGGGACTGAGAGTACAAAACAGAGGTGACTGAAGACGGGACTCTGAGCTGAGGACAGGATGGCCTGGTATCCAGATGGGGGCCTTGACCTCTAAAGCATAAGATGCCATCAAGGGGATGCTGCTTTATTCTCCAGATACGTCCTAAGTGCCCTTCTGTCGCATTGTGCCTACAATATGAAAACCTGAGCCATAGCGATCCATATCCATATTTCCGCTAATGCAAAAAGGTTTTCCTTCCTTTCTTCAATAACTTCTACTAAAAACCTCTATGGAGCGACAGTGCCAGGCCGAGGGCCAAGGGAAAGACACACACAGGTAAATACGGCACACTCCTTTCAAGGACCTCTCAGTTTAGTAGGCACAATGGACAAGTGATAATATGTGTATTATACATGTGTATAATATATACGTAGGTGCTTGTATATCGTGGGGCTGCAGTCTGAATGTTTGTGTCCCCCTGCAAGTTCATTTGTTGAAATCCTAACCCTCAAGGTGGGACCTTTGGGAGGTGATTAGGTCATGAGAGTGGAGCCCTCGTGCATGGGGTTGATGTCCATACAGAAGAGACCCCAGAGAGCTAGCTTATCTCTTCTGCCACAGGAGCACACTGTGACGTGGGGCCTCTGGGACATCAAGGAAGTGGACCCTTATTGGACATTGGATCTTCCAGGGCCATGATCTTGGACTTCCCAGGCGCCAAAACTTGAGAAATGTTTGCTGTTTATAAGCTGTCCAGTCTGTGCATCTGACATTTTGTTATATCAGCCTGAGTGGACTAAGACACCTAGAGAATAAGAGTTGGAAGGGCACTCCCCAAGACATTGACTGTTCTTACCTGCCTTCTTCATACATTGTGCTCTTTACTAGTATTATTCTTCTAATTGGCATGTGTTACAGGGACGGAGGTAACCAGTGAAGAGGCTCTGCAGTGGCCCAGATGGTGACTTGGGTGGCCAGGGGGCAGAGGACAAAGTGCTTTGCCTGGACTGGAAACTACAGAGGAGGGGGAGTCAGGGTTCAGTGGCGGACAGGCTGAGAGGAGGAGACAAGGATGGCTGGAGTGCTGGGGTGGACGGTGGGGGGCACACTGGAGGCGATGTGGGGGCAGTCCCTTGGGCTGCACCTGCCCAGGTAGATGCAGGATGAATACCTGGGCAAGGTTCCCACTAGCTGTTCACCCGGACTAACCTCCCTAACTGGAGTGGTTGGCTGAGAACTCTACAGCCTCACCTCCCAGTGGCCCCTTTCTGGGGCACTTGTCCCTCCAGGAACCTGAGGCTGGGTGGCCGTGCAATCTACCAATAGACCAGAGGTTCCCTTGCTCATTCTAAACTGGGGTCTTCCAAGCCAGAGGTGTGGGGCCAGGCCTTGTCAGGGCCCACCCTGGTGAGGCTCCCCCAGGGGCAGACTCTGTCCTGCTCTCTTTCTGGCATGCCAGGTTGCTGGTGGCTTCATCCATCCACCCCCTGGGTCACTCTGGGTCTTGATGGAGAAGGGGCACAGAGACGACTCTTTCTGGTGTGAGTGCAGAGGGTGCAGCCAGGGCCTGTTCATACAGGGTGGAGTGGGCCCCCAGCCCAATCTCGAAAACCTCCTGGGGGATGGATCCTTCTCCGCTTTAGAAGGGGTAGTGAAATCGGAGAGAAAAGCGGGATGGAGGCTTCCAGAGGATGGGGAAGGGAGAGCTTTGCTGAGCTTTGAGGGGGCGTAAGGAGTGCTGCGATGCGATACAGGGGTAGCAATGGCGGAAGGAGAGAAGGTCTGCACCTGACCTGAACGAATGAGTTCATGAACAAGCAGTAGATCTTTCCTCCGCTGTTACTCAGAGTCTAGGGTTGGAAAATCCAAACTCCCCTCGCGGAGAGAAAAGTCTCCTGGTTAGTTTTCGTCTTCTCACCTGTTGCAACTTGCATTGTAAGATTTAGGTACCCCGCTCCACGAGCAGGTGGGCTTCTCCAGCTCGGGGCTTCGACCTTGGTGGTCGTGTCCCCAGAATTCCGCAAGTCTGCGCTGGAATCACAGCGCAGCGCCTGCAGCCCTGGATGGCACGGGGCGGGGGGAGGAGGGGGCGGTTGGGACGTGCGGCCCCGCCCCTCGGGTGAGGCCCCGCCCAATCCCCGCCCCTCCAGGTCCGGCCCCGCCCTGTCTGCGGACAGACTCCGCGGCGCCGCCCGGCTCGCGCCTCCGCCCCCGAGCGCCCAGGCGGGCGGAGTTGCGGGTGAGGGGCGGGATGTTTGGGGGGGCGGGGGTCCCGATGACGGCATCCGAGCGCGCCGCGTGGAGGCTCGAAGCCTGACTGCACCGCGGGGCACTGTGCTCCCACCCAAGCAGGTGGGTGTGGGCCCGGGAGGGGTGGAGGTCGAGGACGAGGTGAGGGGGGAAGCGCGCGCTCGCCCCCTCCCCGCGCAGGCGTGGGCCGGGTGGCGGTGGGAGAGCCACCTGGGGAGCTCTGACCGAGCACGAGGAGCCCCCATCCTTGCGTACCAGCCTCCTGGAGGCCCCTTTCTGGGCTGGCAGGAGCACCTCCTTCCCTGAGTAGGGGCCTGAGGCCAGCATCCCGGGCCTGGCCGGGAGGGGCGAGCGCCGACGCTGCGAGGGTCGGGTCCACGTTTGTAATCACTTTTCCAAACTCCGGGAGCTCCTGTCCCGTGCCCGCCTCCTCCAGCGCACCGGTGGAGTTGCCCGGGCGCCCTCGGTGCGCAGCCGAAAGCCGGGACCGCGCGGCGCTGGAAAAGCTCAGGGCGTGGGGCGCGGGGAGGCTCCCGCTGTACTGCGTGATAGTTAGCGCTGTGTCCCAGGGCCCGGCACCCAGCAGGGACTGGATGATTGCGTGAGGGAACGAACGAACCGTTACACTCGCTGAGAGAAGTTAGTGACAAATCGAGGGCTGTGGGCCCGGTGGGTAGGGGGCGGTGTGAACTGCGTTAAGAAGAAAATGGGGACGGGGAGTTTTCTGGATGCAGTTTCATCATCACTGAGGGGCAGCGACTAAGCGTCTGACCTTGTGCTGGGCGCTGGAGATACAGCACCAAGCGGGACCGCAGGGTCCCTGCCTCCCAGCTCCGTCTGCAACAGAGCGGCCAGTGGCTGGTGGGAGCACCATGGGGCGCTGTGTGTGTGTGTGTGTGTGTGTGTGGTGCTGGGGACACAGAGCAGAGGCGCTTTCCTGGCCCCCCAAGGAAGCCGGGGCCAGCCTAAGCCCGGAGAAAGATGAGAGTGTGTTGGAAGCAGAGAGAAGGTGAGCAGACAAGGTAGGCAGGGCTGTTAAAGTTTTGAATACCAAGGGCAGTGGGGGAGCCTCTTTAAAGAATTTAAGGAGAGTAACAGGATTGCATTTGCAATTTTTAAAGATGCCTCTGGTTGTCCTGGAGGAGGGCACAGGCAGACTGAGAGCGGTGAGGAAGCTGGTCCAGAGGTCAGTGGCCAGGACCTGGGCTTTGGCAATAGGATGGGGAGAAGCAGGTGAACTTGAGAGATATTTAGAAGATGGAATTGGCAGATCTGGTGGTGGGAACTTGGTCTTGAAAGATCTTTTTTGAAGAAGGTGGGGCAGGGGGTGTGAGGTGACAAAGGCAGAGATTACGGAGACCCCAGTGGGTATTAGGGAAAGGAGTTCCCTGATGTGGTGGTGGTGGTGGTGGTAGTGGCGTGCGTGTGTGTGTGTGTGTGTTCTAGGAGATGGGGTCCCAGGGGAAGGGTACAGCTGGAACACAGAAGCCCTTGGGAGTCAGGTGAAGGAGTCAGGGCCTCATTTTGCCAGTGATGGGGGCCGTGAAGTGTTACCGTGTAGGACTGTGTGGGCCCTTGCAGTATTGGGGCACCAGGCTGGCGCAGAGGACGTTCTGCACTTTAATCACCCTCTCTTCCATGTCTCCAAGGTCAGGGGCCCCAGGATCTCGCTCTGGGTCACCTGCGGGGTGAGTCCAGCCCTTGGAGTACAGATGCTGATGGTAGGGGCCTCTTCCTCTCTCTCCAGGGCCCGCAGGAACCCTCCGTCAAAATGGGGCTGGAGACCCAGAGGCTGCCAGGCGCTGAGGAGGCCCCCGTGAGGGTGGCCCTGAGAGTCCGCCCGCTGCTGCCCAAGGAGCTGCTCCACGGGCACCAGGGCTGCCTGACGGTGGAGCCCGAGCACAGCCGTGTCACCCTTGGCCGAGACCGCCACTTTGGCTTCCACGTGGTGCTGGATGAGGACACTGGGCAGGAGACCGTGTACCAGGCCTGTGTGCAGCCCCTCCTCGAGGCTTTCTTTGAGGGCTTCAATGCCACCGTCTTTGCCTACGGTCAGACGGGCTCCGGGAAGACGTACACCATGGGGGAGGCCAGTGTGGGTGAGTGACCCTGCTTGAGGGCCCGGGCCCGTGCAGAGGGCCCTTGGTGTCTCCTGAACTTCTGCCCCTGCCATTCCCTGTCGGAGGTGGGAGCACTGGGGGAAAGAGAGCAGGTCTCCTCCTCAGATCTGCAGCCCGGGGTGGGACCAGCCAGGACCGTAGGCTGACCAGGGTAGGAAGGAAGAGTCCTTACAGGTGGGGGGTGCTTTTTCAACTCCACAGAAATGAGGTCACACTGTGTGGTCCTGCTGATCTCAGTGGGAGGAAAGGCAAGAGAGGTTGGCTTGTCTCTAGAGGTTGTCGGGATGCCGGCCAAGGGTCGGGAATCCGTGTTAGAGTCAGAGTAGTTGGAATGGGGACGGTCCTGGGAGAGCCGCGCTTTGGCTGCCGCCTGGTGAGGGGGCCGGCAGTGCAGTGGGGCTTGGGAGTGGACTCTTGGGAGAGCAGAGATGCTTTGGGCCAGTTGAAGGAACTGCCCCCATATTAAGTAGCTCAGACAGCTTTCTCTTAGGTTGTAAAAGTATCCGTGTTTGTCACGGAAAATTAGGAAAATACAGAAAAACACAAGCACAAAAGAAAACTTACCTGATAATTGCTTTTCAGCAATCACCCACCCTGTTAGCATTCTAGTTTCTTTCTCTGAGGAAATTATTTTACCTTTAAAAAATAAGATTCGATTATACCCACCATTCCTTTATATCCTGCTTTTCTTTTCTTAACAGTGTATCATAAACATTTCTCTATATCATTAAGTACTCTTCAAGCCAATTTTTTAATGGTGGCTTGGCATTCCATTGTGTATATAAGATAATTTACTTAACCAGATCCCCTATTGGATCTTAGGATGTTTGCATTTTTTTGAAGTTATGAAGAGTGCCGCTCTGAACATCCTTTTATTACTTCCTTGGGATAAATTTAGGAGGTCCTTTAGATTTAGAGCATAGACTATAGTAATGAGCTCCCTGTCCCGGGGAGTAATCAAGCCAGGGGTATCTGATGATCTAGCAGGGATGTAGTAGTGGGGATGCTTACATCATGAAAGGGGTTGGTGGGACCTTGAGAGGTTGCTTCCAACTCTGAAATTCTATAATTCTGCCTGACCACCCTGGAGCATGGGCTGTGTCAGGCTACCCAGCTATCCTGGCCCCAGCTGCTACTTTCATGCTAGAGCCCCGGCCTCCAGTGGCTGGCAGGGGCCTCGGGGCCTTGAGCCCTGTCCGGCTGAAGACATGGTGGCAGGAGGCTCTGTGGTGTGTCCCCAGCTTCCCTTCACGAGGACGAGCAGGGCATCATCCCACGGGCCATGGCTGAAGCCTTCAAGCTTATCGATGAGAATGACCTGCTGGACTGTCTGGTGCACGTGTCCTACCTGGAAGTGTATAAGGAGGAGTTCCGAGACCTGCTGGAGGTGGGCACTGCCAGCCGTGACATCCAGCTTCGGGAGGATGATCGGGGAAATGTTGGTGAGGAACTCGGGCCTCTACTGGCTGGGAGTGGGGCTTCACCTGCTGAGGGGTGGATCACCTATCTGGGAGGGGTACCTCCTAACTGGGGAATCCAAGCTCTGGAAGGTTGTGCCTTCCCGTCTCCTGTCGCCACTGAGTTCTGTATATACTTCTGTATCCAGAGTGCAAGGCATTGAGGTGGGCAGGCGACTAGCTGGAGCCCCTCCGCCGGAGCCAGGATAAGCAGAACACCCCACTCCCTATCCCTCCGGTGTCCCGGGCATAGGGAAGGGGCGCCTGGGTCAGGAAGAGCCGTAGAGGGCCAGCCCTGCTCTCTGGGCCAGTCCTCCTGGCGGGTCAGTCCCCGGCAGTTCCTGCCCCCGGCTCACCGCCTTCTGTGCCCGCAGTGCTGTGTGGCGTGAAGGAAGTGGACGTGGAGGGCCTGGACGAGGTGCTGAGCCTCCTGGAGATGGGCAACGCGGCGCGGCACACGGGGGCCACACACTTCAATCGCCTGTCCAGCCGCTCGCACACCGTTTTCACCGTGACCCTGGAACAGCGCGGGCGCGCCCCCAGCCGTCTGCCCCGACCCGCCGCGGGCCAGCTGCTGGTCTCCAAGTTCCATTTCGTGGACCTGGCGGGCTCGGAGAGGGTGCTCAAGACGGGCAGCACGGGCGAGCGGCTCAAGGAGAGCATCCAGATCAACAGCAGCCTCCTGGCGCTGGGCAACGTCATCAGCGCCCTGGGCGACCCCCAGCGCCGCGGCAGCCACATCCCCTACCGGGACTCCAAGATCACCCGGTGAGGGCCCTGCAGCCGGCGGCCCACGGGATCAGGGGCCCCCCTTGGGCCGCTGGTGAGGGAGGGGGGCTGGGACCCGTCTGGCTTCTGGGGGGCACGCCGCCCACCAGTCCGAGGTGCCTGCCCGCGGGGTACGATTCGAGGTCCGGGCTCGAGGGGGCCCCTGACGCGCCCCACCTGGCGTCCTCAGGATCCTCAAAGACTCGCTGGGCGGGAACGCCAAGACGGTGATGATCGCCTGCGTCAGCCCGTCCTCCTCCGACTTCGACGAGACCCTCAACACCCTCAACTACGCCAGCCGCGCCCAGAACATCCGCAACCGCGCCACCGTCAACTGGCGGCCCGAAACGGAGCGCGCGCCCGAGGAGGGAGCGGCCGGAGCGCGCGGACCCCCGCGCCATCGCTCGGAGACGCGCATCACACCGTGGGTTGGCGCGCCTCGCCCGGCTGACTGCCTCAGCGTGCTGCAGCTGCAGCCGCCCGCCTGGGCGCCGAGTGCGCGCGCTACCGGGCCCGCACCGACGCCGCCTACAGCCTCCTGCGCGAGCTGCAGGCCGAGCCCGGGCTGCCCGGTGCCGCGGCCCGCAAGGTGCGCGACTGGCTGTGCGCCGTCGAGGGCGAGCGCAGCGCTCTGAGCTCCGCTTCCGGGCCCGACAGCGGCATCGAGAGCGCTTCCGCCGAGGAGCAGGCCACGCAGGGGTCCAGCGGGCCAAAGGTGGCCAAGGGCCAGGTGTGGCCCCGGGGAGGGAGGGAACGGGGAAGGAAGAGGTCTTCCTACAGTCCGCCGTGCTCCTGCCCCTTGTCCATCAGCAGAGCACATTACCAATTCAGAGGCACTTATGCTGACGACCTCGATCACATTCCTTACCCTCCCCAAGCCTCATGGTCTTTAGCTGTGAAATGGGGATAACATTGGTATCTACCTCCTGGAGATGTTGTAGGGGCCGAAGGTGCACCAACTGCCTAGCCCAGCATGCTATGGAGCCTATGTAGGTTGTTCCTAGTAATAGCGGTGATGTTATTATTGTTAACAAAAGTATGATTAATAATGACAAGAGATGGCCCAAATAGCTTGCAGAGAGGACCGCTGGCAGGGTGGGCTCTGAGCCCCCCGATTGCAGGCTGGGCTAGGGGAACCCCTGGCAGGGCAGAGGGAGGACTGGGGTGTCCCCGAGACAGGCAGGCTGGTCCTGCCAGCTCCTGCCCCTGAAGCCTCTCTCCTTGCCCGGCAGGACGAGGAAGGGGCAGTGCAGCTGCTTGCCCTGCAGAGCCAGGTGGCCCGGCTGGAGGAGGAGAACCGCGACTTTCTGGCTGCGCTGGAGGACGCCATGGAGCAGTACAAACTGCAGGTGCGCGGCAGGCTTGAGGTGGAATTGAGCGAAGTTTCCCGGGAGAAGAGGGAGTTAGCCAGGGCGGGCTCCTGACGGGTGGGAAGAGATGGGGGAGGCACAAGTGAGCAATCGTGTGGAGGTGAGGAGCTGAATGGTGCGGGGATGAGCGGTGGGACCTTGAGGGGCAGCGGGTCGGGTCCCTGGAGTCAGGCCCTTTTGTCCCAAGCTAACTGGGTCCGCGTTGCTCCTGGCGCCCTCTGGCGGCAGTAGTTGGCAAGAACTTGGAGGACGGACAGGAAGGGAGGGATAGGACCTAACAGGATGGGGTGAGACCTTGACCCTGAACTAGGGCCGTGTGTGCGCCGGTTCTCAGTTTTAGCCTAGAGAGGGCGGGGTGGCCGCAGACCCGCTCTTCATCCCTGCACCCTCCGCAGCCGCATCCCCCATCAGCACCTGGCACTTGTCTTCCAGAGCGACCGGCTGCGGGAGCAGCAGCAGGAAATGGCGGAGCTGCGGCTGCGGCTGGAGCTGGTGCGTCCCGGCTGGGGGGCCCCGGGGCTGCAGGGCCTGCCTCCCGGCGCCTTTGTGCCCCGGCCTCACACAGCCCCCCTGGGGGGTGCCCACAGCCACGCGCTGGGCATGGTGCCCCCTGCCTGCCTTCCTGGAGATGCAGTTGGCCCCGAGGACTGGGGAGAGGTGAGGAGGTGGCGAGGCTGGGTGTCTGCTGAACGGGACGGGCCGGGGCAGGGGGAGGGCGGTGCCGGGGAATGTGCCCTTCACCCCAGGCTTTCCTGGGACCAGCTGTGAGATGCCCCTTTCCAGTGCCCCTAGAGGAAGGGCCAAAATCTGGGTGATTTTGTAGGGCTGCTCAGAAGGCTCTGCTGCCATTGGGCATCCCTGGACTGGTTGCACATGGTGGAGTGAGGTTACAGAGGGGGTTCTGGCTTCCGGCACTGGATGGGAAGCTTGCATACCTCCCGAGATGGGGAGCTCTTCACCTCTGAGGTCGCCCCTTCTGCGTTTGCAAGTTTACTTTTCCATGCCCTAATCTCACTGAGCTTGGCCTCCTGTTTGGGACCTTTTGGACAAAGACTGCTCCTGCATCTTCCAGAAAGCTCTGGGTCGTCTCAGCTGTAAAAGCCCGAGGCACAGAGGAGAGGGAGGGCGTGAGTTTGGCAGGCGTCTGTTGTACACCCATCACTCGGACTGAGTGTTGTTGGTGGTGAGATACGACTTGGGTGCAGATGGCCTGTATACAACAGGGCAGGCTGTCACTTGAGGAGTCCCAGGTGTTGTGGGTGCCAGAGTGGGGGGAGGGAGGAAGCTCCGGCTCCAACTTAGGCTGGGCAGGGGGGCATGGGGGGGGTGCCAAGACTGGTGATGGGCATGACGGATGGAAGGCGCCCTGGAGGCTCCCTGTCCTGAAGCCCCTGGCCCTCCCCTAGCAGGTGACAAATGGCAGAGAGGCTGGAGCGAAGCTACCAGCGGGGGTAGACGGGCCCGGAAGCGGCTCTTCAGGGGCGTCCGAGGAAGAGGAGGAGCGGGAGGAGGAGCAGGAGGAGCGGCCATCTCAGCGGTCCCTACACCTGCGCAGGTGGGTGGGACCGGCCGCCCGCCTGACGGAAACCAGCTCAGGGCCCAGGCTGGGCTGGAGAAAGATCCCGCTGTGGTCTCAGGGTGCCCTCACCTCTGTACCCCCGTCCAGCTGGGAAGAACAGATGGGGGCGGGGGGCTCGGAACCCAGAGTTCTCACTGGGGTGGATATGCTGGGGGTGGGGGGCGAGGCTTCCCGGTTCTCAGGCTTCACGGCAGCCCTTAGTGCCCCCAACAGCCCAGGGCCCCCTACGCTCAGCGCCCTGGCCTCAGTTCTGCCAGGCTGACACCCTGGGGTTCCACTGACCCTGAGGGGCTAGAAGGCCCAGTGGCTTCTCTTCCTTCCTCTGGCGGGGAAGGGCACGGACTCCTGCCTCTGTCTTCCAGAAACGGGATCGACAAGTGGAGCCAGAGGGTGGGGGCCCAGCCGGGGAGTCCACACGACAGGAAGGGCCCAGAGCTTCACCTTGAGGAACTGGGTGCAGCCATCCCGGGGCCCAGAGGTGAGCTGGGTCCGGTGCGGAGAGGACTCTGCCCCTCCCCGCCGTGGTCCTGCACTGGCCATCCTGGACCGTCCACACCTCATCCCTGGCTGCCCCTGCCCACCGCGTGCCTCTTCCCTCCCCCACCTCCCCCAGTTGGCCTTGACAGTGGGCTTGTTACAGTCGTCGGTGGGAGCAAGGCCCCGGCTCGAGCCCGTCAGACCCCAGCTGCCATGGGCTGGCCCAAGCCCAACAGAAGATCCGAGAACTGGCCATCAACATCCGCATGAAGGAGGAGCTCATTGGCGAGCTGGTCCGCACAGGTGAGGTGGTGGGCGCTCGGGTGGGCCTCCCACCTGATGCTGGGCGGGAGCAGGGGTCAGATGGTTTAGGTTTGGTAACGAGCTCGGCCTCTTCCAGCTGTGTGACCTTGAGGAGGGGAGATCGCTCTTCTGTGACTCAAGTTTTCTCATCTCTAACGTGGGGACAGTAATTGCGCCTGTTTTATGGGTTGTGGAAGTGAGTTAATTCAGCTGAAGTAGTCAGACTGGTTCTCAGGGAGCTTTCCCCGGTAGTGGTAGTTATTTATCAGTCGCCTGCTGTGTGAGGCACCGTGGTGCACGCAGACTCTCTTGGTCTTAGGGAGTAAACAACGTCCCAAATCATGCCCTGTTTACCACCGGTGACGCGTGTAGAGGGGCTGGGAACGGTTTGACGTAGTGACCAGCTGAGCCTTTTTATTTTCAGAGTTACATGTTTGTTACAAAATGCCTGATGAAAAATTTCAAACACATGAGGAGAGACTGGACCGGTGGGGCCCCTACCCCATCACCCAAATTTAGCGTGACGAGGTTTCCCCCACAGTCATCGCTCCCTTTCTCTTTGCTGAAGTGTTTTGAAGCAAATCCCCAGCATGCTGTCATTTGGCCCCCACACCTTTCGGTATGCCTCTTTTTGGACATTTTAACCAAAATGCTGTGAGCATAGCTAACAAAACATACTGTCACCTGGATGCCCGGAGCACAGGCCCGTCCCCTCAATTCCTTGGCAGGGCCTGCGGGCATCTGGTTTGCTGGAACCCAGCTCCACACGTGTCCCACGTGCTGTGTGTGCTTGCTCGGCCTCTGACGTCTCCCTTCGAGTTCTTTCTCACAGTCCTGTAGAATGGCTCAACCCCCTCCCCCCAACCCCATGTTCTGGGTTTGCCTGTTTGCTTCCGTGTGGTGTTATTTCACTTGTTCCTCTGTCCTCAGCTTTCCTGCAAATGGAAGTTAGTTCTAGAGGCTTGATTATATGTAGGCCCAAGCTCTATATTTGTTAGCATGTATTAGGTAAAACTAAAGCCGGTCTAGCCCCTAATATCCCTGGATCGCTGCTGTCAATAAGGCTCATTTAAAAAGCGAGTAGTCGAAAGGAGAGTAAGTAACTCAGGGTATCTGTGGTCCCAAGGCTGGCAAAACCCATGCAGGTGCCCATGGCTGATGGATGTCTGGAACCCCGCCCAGGGGAGGGAAGGGATGGCCCTCCTGGGGGCCGGCCTATGCTGATGAGCCCCCCTTTCTTCCAGGGAAGGCGGCCCAGGCCCTGAACCGCCAGCACAGCCAGCACATCCGGGAGCTGGAGCAGGAGGCAGAGCAGGTGCGGGCCGAGCTGAGCGAAAGCCAGAGACAGCTGCGGGAGCTCGAGGGCAAGGAGCCTCGGGATGCAGGCGAGCGGTCCCAGCTCCAGGAGTTCCGCAAGAGGGTGGCTGCAGCCCAGAGCCAGGTGCAGGTCAGTGCTGGGACCCTGGGGTGGCGGCTGGAGTCCGGGGATCGAGACACGCAGGCCCCAGTTCCCTGGAACCTGTGGCTGTTCAGGCCCTCGTGCCCCCAGCTGCTGACTGGTTTGGCGAACACACTCCCGGCCTCCCGGGGTGAGGCTGGTGTTAACACAGAAGTCCGTGGCTCTGGGGGGTCGGCTCAGCTTTAAACACAGCAGAGGCAGGGAGGCCAGTCCTGCCTGGAAACCAGTGAGAGGAGGAAGGGTGGGCATCGAAAGCAAGGTACCCCTTCCTCATGCAGTCCTCCCCTCCCCCCCAGTTCCCTAGTCTCTTAACTTCTCCATTCCCCCTTCCCTCTGTTTTTCTACGCATCCGTCCATATGTCTGTCTCATCCATACACCTGTTTATCATTTTGTTGGTTTGTAACCCCCTCTGGAGCTTCCCAGGTATAACTTGCAATGGGTCCCCATACTCGGAGGGCAGGGAGAAATGGAAGAAAGAGCCGGCCACTCCAAGTGGGACAGTGGCGGGTGTACCAAGCAAGGGAACTTGTCTTGGGTGCCCCTCTTTCTGCAGTGGGCTCTGAGCCCTCAGCAAGGGGTCCGATTGACTTGGAGGTGGCTCCTCTGGCGGCCGTCTGGCTACCTGGGAGGCAGATGCCCCAGCAACAACATAGGCACATGTGAGAGAGAATGCAGAATGAAACATTGATCCCCAAATCAGTGACAGCTTTTTCTAAGAGCCCCGTGAGCCGAGCCACTGGTTTACTAAGTCCCCGAGACTGGGGGTTGGATCACTCAGGGCGTTCACTTATGTCCTTGTGTAGTTTAATAAAGATCATACATTAGGCTCATCAGCTGTGAACGCCCCACATCCTGTTTGGATAAAGGCTCTGTTGGTTATCATCTAAGCCTGGCTGGTTGAATTCAGTAAGGGCTTCCACGTGTGCTGTAACCTCCAGGCCAGCGAAGGGAACCCAGATGGCAGCCGCAGTGTATTTTTGGAAAACGGTATCCACCTGGCCTTGAGAAGAGGCAGGTGGGCACCTTTAGGAAACTGATGGTTGTGCGTACCATCCATGTTGGCTGGGGGAGGCGGCACCGTCACGCGTGTAAAGATGGACTGGGGTGGGATCTGCCCGGCCCCCAGCTTCTGCCCTCGCTCAGTGGCGCACATTCCATTCTGCATATAGTGCACTTCGGCAGCTCCAGCTCGTAGCAGGACAACAGAGTCCCAGTGGGGATTGGATAGTTCCCTCGCACCTGGGGGTGTGACGTAACTTCCCCGTCCTGATGGGACGTCCTGTGGCAAGTTCTGGTAGATAATCCCTTTCCCAGACACGATGGGGCTTGGTGTTCCCAGCAGCATAGCCCATTGCTCCCCGGTAAGAGCTGGGACAATGGCTGTTTCCCACGACTTCCGTATCTTTACGGAATTGGGTGCCTTGCCGGGGGTCCGCAGTCTGGCATGCGGGGCAACAGGCCCTGCTGGTTGATCATTCAAATGTCTTAAAGCCTGGGGCAATCCTTTAGTCCAATCAGCCAGACTGGATTCATCTGTTAATAATCTGGTGGTTTTGTTGTTGAATTGAAGTCTCGTTGACACACAGGGTTACATTCGTTTCAGGTGTGGGACATAGTGATTCGACAAGCTGATACATTATGCTGGGCTCGGCACCAGTGCAGCTACCATTGTCCCCACACAACGCTGCTTCAGTACCATTGAGTATATTCCGTGTGCTGTGCCTTTCACCCCCATGATTTATTCATTCCATAGCTGGAAGCCTGGACCTCCCATCCCCCCCAGCCGTGAGTTTGTTCCCTGTATTTATGGGTCTGTTTGTGCTGTTTGTTCATCTGTTCTTTGGATTCCACGTACAGGCAAAATCATACAGTGTTTGTCTTTCCCTTATTTCGCTGAGCATAATACTCTCTGGGTCCATCCATGTCGTTGCAGATGGCAAGCTCGCGTTCGTTTTTAAGGGCTGAGTGATAGTCGTTGTGTGTTTGTACCATGTCTTTATCCATTCGTTTATCAGTGGACACTTGGGCTGCTTCCGTATCTGGCTGTTGTAAGTAATGCTGCAATAGGGGGCGCCCGGGGGGCCCAGTCGGCTAAGCGTCTGCCTTCGGCTCAGGTCATGGTCCTGGCGTCCTGGGATTGAGACCCATGTCTGGCTCTCTGCTCAGCGGAGAGCCTGCTTCTCCCTCTCCCTCTGCCTCTCCCCTCTGCTTGTGCTCTCTTGCTCACTCTCTCTCAAATACAATCTTTAAAAAAATAACACTGCAATAAACATGGGGATGCTTATATTCTTTCAAATTAGTGTTTCCGTTTTCTTTGAGTAAATACCGATTTCTGGATTCTATGGTATTTCTGTTTTTAATTTTTTGCGGACCCTCGTGCTGTCTTCCTTAGTGGCTGCACTGCTTTGCATTCCCAGCAAGGATTCACGAGTGTTCTTCCTCCCCCCTCCTTATTTAGACTTATTTCTTGTCTTTTTAATTCTAGCCATTCTGACGGCTGTGAGGTGATACCTCATTGTGGTTTTGACCTGCATTTCTCCGAGGATGAGCGACGCTGAGCACCTTTTTCATGTGTGTGTTGGCCGTCTGCATGTCTTCTTTGGAGGAATGTCTGTTCATGTCTTCTGCCCATTTTTAATTGGATTATTTGTCTTTTTGGTGTTGAGTTGTATAAGTTCTTCATATATTCTGGATACTAACCCCTTATTGGATGTGTCATGTGCAAATATCTTCTCCCGTTCCCCAGGTCGCCTTTTAGTTTTGTTGGGTGTTTCATTTGCTGTGCAGAAGCTCTTTATTTGGATGTAGTCCCAACAGTTAATTTTTGCTTCTATTTCCCTTGCCGCAGGAGACAGATCTAGAAAAAAGTTGCTACAGCCGTTGTCAGAAAAGTTACTGTCCGTGCTTCCTTCTAGGATTTTTATGGTTTTGGGTCTCACATTTAGGTCCTTACTCCATTTTGAGTTTATTTTTGTGTGTGATATAAGAAAGTGGTCCTGTTTCATTCTTTTGCACGTGGCTGTCCAGTCTACCCAGCACCAGTTGTTGAAGAGGCTTTTTCCCATTGGATGTTCTTGCCTCCTTTGTCAAAAATAATTAACCCCATAAGCATGGTTTATTTCTGGGCTTTCTATTCTGTTTTGTTGATCTGTGTGTCTTTTTTTTTTTTTTTTAAGATTTATTTGCGAGAGCGTGCATGCATGCACAAGTGGGAGGGACAGAGGGAGAGAGAGAAATCCTCAAGCAGACTCCCCACTGAGTGTGGAGCCCCTCATGGGGCTTGATCCCAGGACCCTAAGATCATGACTTGAGCCAAAAGCAAGAGTAGGATGCTCAACCCACTGAGCCTCCCAGGCGCCCCTGTGTGTCTGTTTCTGTGCCAGTACCATACCGTTTTGATTCCTACAGCTTTGTAACAAAACACAAAATCCAGGATTGTGATACCTCCAGCTTTTTCTTTTTCAAAATTGCTTTGGCTATTTGGGGGTCTTTTGGGGTTCCATACACATTTTAGAATTGTTTATTCTAACTCTGTGAAAAATGCAGTTGGTATTTTGATAGGGATTGCATTGAATCTATAGATTGCTTTGGGCGGTGTAGACGTTTTAACGATATTTGTTCATCTAGTCCGTGAGCACGGACTGTCTTTCCATTTATGTCATCTTCAGTTTTTTTCATCAGTGTTTTGTAGTTTTCAGAGTACACACCTTTCACCTCTTTGGGTAGGTTTATTCCTAGATATTTTATTATTTTTGGTGCAATTGTAGATGGAATTGTTTTCTTAATTTCTCTTTCTGCTGCTTCATTATTAATGTGAAGAAATGCAACAGATTTCTGTACATTGATTTTGTATCCTGCAAGTTTATTGAATTCATTTATCAGTTCTAATAGTTTTTTTGGTGGAGTCTTTAGGGTTTTCTGTATATAGTATGTCATCTGCGTATAGTGACAGTTTTACTTCCTGCTTACCAATTTGGATACTTTTTATTTCTTGTCTGATTGCTATGGCTAGAACTTCTAGTACTGTGTTGAATAAAAGTGATGAGAGTGGACACCCTTGTCTTGTTCCCGAAAAGTTCTCAGTTTTTCAGCATTGAGTATGATGTTAGCTGTGGGTTTATCATATATGGCCTTTCTTATGTGGACGTTTGTTTCCTCTGAACCTACTTTTATTGAGGGTTTTTATCATGGATGGATGTCGTAGTTTGTCAAATGTGTTTTCTGCATCTATTAAAATGATCATGTGGTTTTTATCCTTTCTCTTATTGATGTGATGCAGCACATTGATTTGCAGATATTGAACCACCCCTGCATCCTGGGAATAAATCCCACTTGATCGTGGTAAATGATTTTTTTAATGTGTTGTTGGATTCAGTTTGTTAGTACTTTGTTGAGGATTTTTGCATCTATGTTCATCAGAGATATTGGCCTGTAATTCTCTTTTTTGGTAGTGTCTTTATCTGGTTTTAGTATCATGGTAGTGCTGGCTTCATAGAATGGATTTAGAAGATTCCGTACTTCTATTTTTTTGAATTGTTTGAGAACTCTCTTTATTAACTCTCTTTAAATGTTTGGTAGAAGAGCACCTGGGTGGCTCAGTTGGTTAAGTGTTCAACTCTTGATTTTGGCTCAGGTCATGATCTCGGGGTCCTGGGATCAGGCCCTGTGTCAGGCTCCCTGCTCAGCAGGTCATCTTCTTATCTTCCTCTCCCTCTGCCCCTCCCCCTGCTCGTGCTCTCTCTCTCTCTCTAAAATAAAATCTTTAAAAATAAATAAACATTTGGTAGCATTCATCTGTCCTGGACTTCTGTTAGTTGGGAGTTTTTTAATTACCAAGTCAATTTCATTGCTGATAATCGGTCTGTTCAAATTTTCTATTCCAGGTTCAGTTTCAGGAAGTTATGTTTCTAGGAATTTATCCATTTCTTCTAGGTTGTTCAATTTGTTGGCATATCATTTTTCATAATATTCTCTTACAGTCCTTTGTATTTCTGTGCTGTTGGTTATTTCACTTTAATTTCTGATTTTGAGTCCTCTCTGTCTCTCTTTTTCTTTCTTTTCTTTTCTTTTTTTTTTTTTTTTGGCTAGGATAGGTTTGACTAAAGGTTTATCAATTTTGTTGATCTTTTCAAGGAACAAGCTCCTGGTTTCATTGATCTGTTCTGTTTCCTTAGTTTCTATATCACTTATTTCTGCTCTAATCTTTATTGTTTCCTTCCTTCTGCTGGATTTGGGTTTTGTTTGTTCTTTTTCCAGCTCCTTTAGGTGTAAGGTTAGTTGTTTGAGATTTTTTTGCTCCTTGAGGTTGGCCTGTATTGCTACAAACTTCCCTCTTAGAACTGCTTTTGCTGCTTCCCAAAGATTTTGGACCGTTGTTTTTCATTTTCATTTGTCTCTGTGTATGTTTTGATTCCTCTTTGGTTTCTTGGCTGACCTGTCCATTGTCTGGTAGCATATTTACCCTCCACATATTTGTGCTCTTTCCAGATTTTTTTCTTGTGGTTGATTTCTGGTTTCATAGCGCTGTGGTCAGGGTGCACAGTGTATGACTTCGATCTCTTTGAATTTGTTGAGATTTATTTTGTGTCCTAATATGTGGTCTATCCTGGAGAATGTTCCATGTGCACTTGAATATGTGTCCTGCTGTTTTAGGATGGAATGTTCCGAATACGTCAGTTGAAGCTCTTCTGGTCCAGTGTGTCATTCAGAGCCACTGTTTCCTTGTTGATTTCTGTTTGGATGATCTGTCCATTGCTGTAAATGGGGTGGTAAAGTCCCCTACTATTATCGTATTACTATCGATTACTTTTGTTGGTTATTAGCAGCTTTATAGATTTGGGTGCTCCCATATTGGCTGCATAAATATTTACAATTGTTATATCTTCTTGTTGAATTGTCCCCCTCATTATTATATAGTGTCCTTCCTTGTTCTTGTTACAGTCTTTGTTTTAAAGTCTATTTTGTCCTGTATCAGTATTGCTACCCTGGCTGTCTTTTCACATCCATTTGCATGATAAATGTTCTCCATCCCCTCACTTTCAATCTGCAAGTGTCTTTTGGTCTGAAATGAGTTTCTTATAGGCAGCGTATAGATGGGTCTTGTTTTTTTAATCCATCTTGTCACTGTATGTCTTTTGATTGGAGCAGTTAGTCCATTTAGGTTCAAAGTAATTCTTGACAGGCGTGTACTTAGTGCCATTTTGTTCCTTGTTTGAGTTATTTTTTGTAGTTCCTCTTGGTTCCTTTATTCTCTTGCTCACTTCTGTCTTGGTTTGCTGGCTTTAATGATAGATTTCTTTCTCTTCATTTTTTTATATATCTGTTTATATATTTTTATATATCTATATATAAAAATATATATATATGTTTTATATGTCAGATATATACATATATATATATCTATCATGGGTTTTTGATTCATCATTACCAATACATTTGTGTATAATATTTTCTGCATGGAGCAGTCTATCTTCAGTTGATGGTGGGTTGAGTTTGAACCCATTCTTTACTCTTCTCCCTTCCATGTTTTAGGTATATGGTGTCCCTTCGTTGATTTTTACAGATCGACTTATTTTTTACTGCTTTCATACTTGCTACTTTTCTTTTTTTTTTTTTTTAAGTTTTTTTAATTTTTATTTATTTGACAGAGACAGAGACAGCCAGCGAGAGAAGGAACACAAGTAGGGGGAGTGGGAGAGGAAGAAGCAGGCTCATAGCAGAGGAGCCTGATGTGGGGCTCGATCCCATAACGCCGGGATCATGTGCTGAGCTGAAGGCAGACGCTTAACTGCTGTGCCACCCAGGCGCCCCTATACTTGCTACTTTTCTTACTCTTACTCATGGTCTTTCCTTTCCACTCAGAGTCACCTGAAACATTTCTTGCAGGGCTGGTTTAGTGGTCATGAACTCCTTTAGCTTTTGTTTGCCTGGGAAATTGTTTATCTCTCCTTCTATTTTAGGAGGCCACTTTCTTCTGACCTGCAAAGTTTCTGCTGAAAAATCCGTTGATAGCCTTAGGGGTTTTCCTTGTATGTAACTGTTTTCTCTTAACTGTTTTTATTTTATTTTATTTATGTTTTAAAGATTTTATTTATTTGCGAGAGAGAGCAAGCAAGTGAGAATGAGAGAGAACATGAGTCGGGGGAGAGGCAGAGGGAGAGGGAGAAGCAGGCTCTCTACTGAGCAGGCAGCCAGATGTGGGGCTCAATCCTGGGACTCAGGGACCAAGACCTGAGCCGAAGGCAGATGCTTAACTGACTGAGCCACCAGGTACCCCTCTTAACTGCTATTAAAATTCTCTCTTTATCACTACTTTTTGCCATTTTAATTACTAAATGTTTTGTTGTGGGCTTTCTTGGGTTGATTTTGTTGGGGGAGTTTCTGTGCCTCCTGGATCTGGATATGTTTCCTTCCCCAGATTAAGGAAGTTTTCAGCTGTTATTTCTTGAAATAGACTTTCTGTGCTCTTTTCTCCATCTTCTCCTTCTGGGATCCTTATAATGCAAATGTTATTACACTGGATAGAGTTGCTGAGTTCCCTAAGTCCATTCTCATTTTGCTTATATTTTTTTCTCTCACATGCTCACCTTGATTACTTTCCATTATTCTGTCCTCATCCATTCTTCTTCTAGTCTATTTATTCTCTGTAGTGTCTTTTCAGTTTCATTTATTCTGTTCTTATCTGGTTCTCTTTTAATCTCTTTGTTAAGGGCCTCCCTGATGTCCTTCAGTCTTTTCTCAAGTCCAGTGAGTGTCTTTATGACTGTTACTTTAAATTCTCTATCAGGCATATTCCTTATCTCTGTTTCACTTTGGTCTTTTGCTGTGATTTCTGTTCTGTTTTTACATTTGGGACATATTCCTCTGTCTCCTCATTTTGTCTAACTCTGTCTGTTTCTCTGTGTTCAGAGAGTCAGCTACAGCTCCCGCTCTTGAAAGTAGCGGCCTCATGAGGAAGAGGTCCTATAGAGCCCTGCAGTGCGGTGTCCCCTGTTCCCCAGAACCTGGCGTTTCCGAAATGTCTCGTATGTGTGTGGTAGGCACCCTAGCGTGTGGCTGAGGCACTTTTGCCATCAGTCTGGTCGTCTGCAGTGGCTCTCTTTGCCTGTCGTGGCCAGGGTTTGGTGCTTGTGCTGGTAGTGGGCCATTCTGGGACCACCCTGGGCTTGACTTGAGTCAGACTAGGCATTGGCCAGAGCTGTGGCAGCTCCGAACTGCAGGGCCCTTTTCCTGTGTTTTCCTCCCAGCAGCTTTTATTGGTGGGCACAGCCTGTGGTCAGACCAGACGTCTGCCCCCAGCCCACTGCTGGGGCCGCAGTCTGACTGGTGTGTGTGGTTCTATGTCCCTCTCCCTGGGGCAAGAGTCGCTTTGGAGTGGTGCTGGCTTCTGTCAGGGCCGTTGGCACACCGCCGCGCTTGTGGCCTGGCTTTGGATGGGCTCCCGCCAAGAGCGTGTTGGTGGGGGCGGAGCTGCAACGTGCACAGGGGCGGGGCATCAGCCTCAGCAAGGTTCGAGGGCCGGTGCTCTTGTGCGAGGGAACCTGCCGCCATGACCAGGACTGACCGTGGCATTGGAGGAGGCGGATCTGTAAGGAATGGGGCAGAGAGAGTTTGCAAGGTTTGCTCCTTCCTTCTGGGAGAGCACCCCTGTCTCACCGGGACTCAGGCGGGCCGGGCTGCAGGGAGCAGATCCGCTGGAGCATGGTGGGACGGGACGGGGCTCCGTGTACGTGAGTTAATTAGCGGGTATTGGTGCTGCCGGATTCCTGCAAATGGCCGAGCATTGATGCTGGGGGGGGGGGGCAGAAGAGGGTGAGGGTTCTTCCAGCTCCTTTGTTCCTGGGGGAGTCTCCCAGTGCCCTCTGTCCCTCCAGAACATCCCTGAGGTTAGTGAATTACTCTCCCTCCCCTGTGCACGGCATTTTTCAGACTCCTGCTTCTGTGCTGTATCTCCATGGCTCCTGTGTTGTGCTGTCTCTTTAACGGCGGGGACTCACTTCCTGTGGCCTCAGGGCCCTCCCTGAGCTGAGCCGGCTGAGGTTTGTAGTTCCAGGCTTGAAATCCCGCTACGTGCTAGTTGTAAGAACTCTGGAAATTTGGCCCCTCTGGTTTTCAAAGCCAAATGCTCTGGTGATTGGCTCCCATGCGGGCTCCCTGGTGTGAGGTCTGTTTCTCTCCCTTCTCCACTTCCTTGGCATCCGTCCCATCCCTCCTGCGGACAGTCCTGTGGTCCAGTTAGCATCCACGGCTCCACCCTTCCCGCCGTCTTCGATGTGCCTCTTCTCTACATTCAGTTGTGAAGTCTGTTCTGCCATTCTCGGGTCGTTTTCTGGATCGTTTGTACCGAGGCGAGCGTTATCTAGTTTTGCCCTGGGATGAGGAGAGCCTCGGGTCCTCCTACTTCCCCGTCTTCCTCCATCCCTCCTGCAATTTCCCATACCCATTCAGCTTTCACTGCAACGCTCTAGCCGTGAATCAGTGCCCGCTCACGTGGCTGAAGCTTTTACTGATAGATACTCTCCGTCTTCCGGAGGCTGTGGACTGGACTTGGGGCAAGGAAACTGCTAGAGCAGTTTGCAAAAGGTCTCCCCCCCACTTTTTTCTGTAGTCTCCGTGGGCAGTGTTTTGGTTATCTCCCGGGGTGTTTATATTTGGAAGACTTGATGAGATTTATACACTTAAGGGACAGAGAAAGCATGCAAGTTTTCTTCTAGGAGTTTTGGGGTAATTGCTCTTTAAAGTTTTCCTTCGTGGGGGCGCCTGGTGGCTCAATCGGTTCAGTGTCTGCCTTTGGCTCAGGTCATGATCTCAGGGTCCTGGGATCGAGCCCCACATCGGGCTCCCTGCAGCTCCCCCTGCTTGTGCATGCTCTCTCTCTCTCCCCCCCCCACCGTCAAATAAATAAAATCTTTAAAAAAAAAAGAATTTTCCTTTGTGTCGGGTCAGAGCCGTGGCCCACTTTGGCTGCTTCCTCATCAGTTACCACCACATCCTCCTCTTTGTTCTGATCGCCTTCCTAGAGATTCCATCTCGTAGTGTCTGAACCAGGCTTTGTCACAAGCCCAGATGTCGATCGGAGGTGCCTTGTGCCCTCGTCCTTGTAGCTTTACAAGGTCTCCAGCTTAATACTCTGCCTTCCCACCTTGCCTGCCAGCCCGGAAGGCAGCAGACTGGGGGGCATTCCCACGTGTGTCTCTAATCTCAGCTCTTCTAAATCTAACTCAAGCTCAGCCTCTAGCTGGGCCTCGGCGGCCACATGTACTGGCCACAGTCGAGGCTGGCCCACTACGCAGCCTTGCCGTTTGCTTCTCTGCCCCAGCCCACAATCCCCCAAATCAGCCCGCATTTTCAAGGTGTCCCCCAGTCATGCCATCCATAAGCATCTGACAATAGGGGCTGCCCCTCCACACTCAGAGGTCGATGGCCAGCTCGGGATTTCCCCTGATGCTTGTTTCCCGAGGCCCATTTCTTCAGTGGCAGTCTCCTTGGGAGCTTCCCGGATGTAATCTGAAATCGGTCCCCGCATGTGGAGGGTGGGGAGAGGCCAAAGAGGCAGCCGCTCCAGGTTCGAAGGTGGTGGTTTAGTAAGCAAAGGGAATTTATTGATGCGACTTGCCTTGGGCTCACCTGCTACATCTTAAAAGTTTATCAAGGGGCCTTAACCGGGTTCAGTGTAATGTGAGCCGTGCAGTGTTCTCAGCTCCACGTCACTGTCTCAAGGCCACGTCCTCTGGGAGCGGGAAAGGCCAGCAGAACCCACACTCCGAGGACGGGGGACGGGGTGAGGCGCCCCGACCATCCGGGTCCAGCTCACAGGTGAACCAGTGAGCACATCTTCCGACGGCCTTCCCCAACACATTTGGTCACAGTTGATGTGACCCACTGTCCGTTTATCCATCTGTCCGTTTGTCCTTCTGCCTTTTGTTGACCCGTGCATTATCTGCTCAGCCTGTTTTTCTGCCCTTCTATGATCCCATCCATCCGTCTGTCCACCCTTCCATCCATCCATCCTTACAGCTGTCCATCCCTCCTTCCTTCCTTTTCTCAGTTCAGGTGTCCGAGAGACACTTCAGTAGAATGTTCGAGAGCGTGGGCTCTGGAACCCGACTGGTTGGGTTGGAATCCCAGCTCTGCCGTTGACTAGCTGTGTGTCCTCGCTCAGGTTTCCTGACCTGCTGGTGCCTCAGTTTCCTCATCTGTAAAGTAGGGGGATAATGATAATCCTGTTGTGCCCTAGGAAGGTCAGGATCACTTGGTACAGAGCACTTGCTGGGTGCCTGGTACGCAGCAAATGTCAGAGTGGCCACTGTCATGAGTCTTCTGCTGTCATTCGTCCATGACCAGCTGGCCTGTGTCCCCCTCCGTCCGCCCCTCTATCCATTGCTCGCCCTTTGGTCCTGCCCCGCGGGTTGCGGGTTGGGTGTGGTGGTGGCCCAGCGGACGCTGTGTCGGTGCAGGTGCTGCGGGAGAAGAAGCAGGCGACCGAACGGCTGGCGTCGCTGTCGGCCCAGAGCGAGAAGCGGCTGCAGGAGCTCGAGCGGCACGTGCAGCTCATGCGACAGCAGCAGGGGCAGCTGCAGAGGCGGCTTCGCGAGGAGACGGAGCAGAAGCGGCGCCTGGAGACGGAGATGAACAAGCGGCAGCACCGTGTCAAGGTCGGACGGGGGGGGAGGGGCACGGGTGCCAGGGAGGCCAGCAGGCACGTCTCGGGGCCCCCCACTTCTGGCAGTGTGACCTCCTCCGCGGGTTGCTTGGGCTCCCTGAGCGTGGTTGACCTGAAAAGGAGGGGGGCCAAGGGCACCGCGAGGCTCAGGAGGTGAGCTGTGTGCAGGCACCGGGCCGCCCATGCTGCTGCTGGTCCCCGCGAGATGCGGGGCGGTGAGCCCAGCTCCAGAGGGGTTTTGGGGCGCACAGGCAGCTCCTGGAGAGACTCGGCACCCCCCACGGCCCCGCCGCTGAGCTGCTCACCTGCCGTGTCCGCAGGAGCTGGAGCGGAGACACGAGCAGCAGCAGAAGATTCTGAAGATCAAGACGGAAGAGATCGCGGCGTTCCAGAGAAAGCGGCGCAGCGGCAGCAACGGCTCCGTGGTCAGCCTGGAGCAGCAGCAGGTGCAGCCGGCGCCGGGCCAGGTCCCCGGGAGCGCCCGCGGCCCGCAGGGTTGCCAGGGGCGCGTTCTCCCCCTCCCACCCTGGGTGGAGGCCTGTCCGGCCCGGGGCAAGAGCTGAGTTCCCTCCCTGCCTCCCCCACCCTCCTCTAGAAGATCGAGGAGCAGAAGAAGTGGCTGGATCAGGAGATGGAGAAGGTTCTGCAGCAGCGGCGGGCACTGGAGGAGCTGGGGGAGGAGCTCCACAAGCGGGAGGCCATCCTGGCCAAGAAGGAGGCCCTGATGCAGGAGAAGACGGGGCTGGAGAGCAAGCGCCTCCGGTCCAGCCAGGTGAGGTTCTTCTGGGCGATGTCCCTGCCAGGTCAGGTCCAGCCATGGGAAGCTCGGTCCTACAGGACGGTAGCCTGTGGACCCCTCCGGCCTCCAGGACATCCGGGTGTTCATGATCAGGCTCCGATGTTTATGATGCTGCTCTGGGCTGCGCGGGCAGCACAAGGACTCGCAGGTGTGGAAACGGGGGCCGGCCGAGGAGGACCAGCCCTCACTGGCGCGGGAGGCGGAGAGACCTGGGCGCGTGGCCGGCCTGCCTCTCTCCACCCTGCCGAATAAGGAGCTTCTGAGCCAGTTTCCGCCTCAGTCCAGTGGAATCACAGTGTTGCGGTGCAGATGGGAAGGGGGTGTGTCAAACACAAAACCAGAGCCTGGGCCAGGAGCCGGTGCTCCGGCTGGGTCCCCACCGGGGTCCGGACCCGCTGTTGCTGTCACAGAGCACTTTGGAGGCCAGGAGCGGGCAGGGAGGGCGCTGCCGGGTTGTCACCCTCAGAGCCCCCTCTTCCTCCCACATCGGGCCCCTGGAAGGGTCTGCTCGGCTTTCGTCCGTGCCTTCCCCTTTTCGCCAGTGCCTTTTCCCGTGCTTGTCGGTGTCCTGGGCCATTCCCGGGGGCCCCACTCCCTGAGCTCCCGCAGGACCGAGAGCCAGGCCTCCGCACAGAGCAGCGCTCCTGGATCGCGGGCCTCTTGAGGGAAGGGGCGGGGCCGCTTGTGTCACCCCTGTGAGGACGGGGCCTGCTCCCTCCGTGACAGCCGGCGGTGCTGCCCCTAGGCGCTCAGTGAGGACATCGTGCGCGTGTCCAGCCGGCTGGAGCACCTGGAGAAGGAGCTGTCGGAGAAGAGCGGGCAGCTGCGGCAGGGCAGTGCCCAGAGCCAGCAGCGGCTCCGCGGGGAGATCGACGCCCTGCGCCAGGAGAAGGATGCACTGCTGAAGCAGCGCCTGGACATCGACGGCAAGCTGAGGCGGGGCAGCCTGCTGTCGCCAGAGGTGAGACCCGCCGCCGGGCTTCCCCGTCCCCTCCTCTGTTCGCTCTCCTCAGCCTGGCCCGGCGCTGGGCCCTGCTGCTTCCCGAATGTGCTTTTCCCGCTGGTGAGTTCCAGAGAGGGGGGTGGCGGCCCGGGGCATGCTGGCCTGGCCCCGCCGCCGACTCTGGCCCCCTCGGCTGGGACACCTGGGCTGGGTCCTCGAGGTTTCTGCCCAGCGGGACCCTGGGTGCACCCCACGTTCTGCGTGGTGTCAGCCTGCATGTCCCACGCCTGGGCTCCGCCTGTGGGAATGAGTGTCAGCAGCACATCCCCGCACCTCGTGGCCAGTCCCTGAGCAGCAGGGAGAGCCCTGCTGTGGTCATGTCACCCCACAGACCCTCTGGTGCCTCCGTGGCAGTCCCGCCTGGCTGTCCCTTGGGCATAGAGTGTTCTGGGCTCCCTGCTATAGATGATGGGAGAGGCGGTGTGCTGCAGAAAGGAGCCTCTCAGAGCCCTGGCCGCCCCCTGGGGTCGGGGCTGTAATGGAAACTGCCTGTCCCTGCCATACTGGGCAGGGACACTGCTCCTGTCGTGCTGACGGCCTGCTCAGGATGGGGGGACACAATGTCTGCCTCGTGGCCAGGCGCTGGCATTGTCTGCCTGGGGCTGTCGTTCCGGGAGTGGCTGTGTGCGATGCGAGAAGCCGGGCCTCCCCTCCACACGTGGCCGTGTCCCGCAGGAGGAGCGGACGCTGTTCCAGCTGGACGAGGCCATCGAGGCCCTGGACGCAGCCATCGAGTACAAGAACGAGGCCATCACGTGCCGCCAGCGGGTGCTGCGCGCCTCGGCCTCCTTGCTGTCCCAGTGCGAGATGAACCTCATGGCCAAGCTCAGCTACCTCTCGTCCTCGGAGACCAGAGCCCTACTCTGCAAGTACTTTGACAAGGTGGGTCACTGGCTCCCGGCCGCCACCTTCTGGTGCTTGGGGAGGGGGGGCGTCTGATGGCAGCTGCGGAGAGGGCGCTGTTTCCTCCCCGCTGCGGGGACGGAGTCACGGCGAACTCCAGTCTTCAGGGCTGCCTCAGACTCTTGTTAAGACCTTTCTTAGAGTAAGGCCCAGTCCTCCCCCCTGTATTTTCCCCTGGTCGATTGGCCCCTTCGGTGTACCCGGATCAGGGGTTCTGAACAGGGAGGGTTTGCCCCCAGGCGACATCTGGCCATGTCTGGAGATGCTTCTGGTCCTCACCGAGCGGGGGTGGAGGCAGGGACGCTGCTAAACCCTACAGCACACCGGACAGGCCCCCACAGCCGCAGGCTCTCTGCCTGCAGTGTCAGTAGTGCCAAGCTGAGAAGTGCTGGCAGCAGTGAGACCCCGCAGCTCGAGGCTCTGCCTGGGAGCAGAGGAGCTTGTGATGAGGGAGGAGCCTGAGGTGGGGGAAGAACGCGAGCCTCATCTTGAGAGCGGACTCTCGTCATTGGGAAATCACTGCCTCGAACACTGTCGCGGTGTCTGAGGCCGTCTTGGCTCAGCGGGACCCCCCGGTGATGTTCTAGTGACATCTGCGGTGGGGCCGTGGTGGCAAGACGGCCGGACAGCTGTCCCCGGTCGGGGACGACCTGGTGAAGGGAGCCAGCGCTGGGGGCTGAGCGCGTCTGGCTTCGGGACAGGTAGTGACGCTCCGAGAAGAGCAGCACCAGCAGCAGATCGCCTTCTCCGAGCTGGAGATGCAGCTGGAGGAGCAGCAGAGGCTGGTCTACTGGCTGGAGGTGGCGCTGGAGCGGCAGCGGCTGGAGATGGACCGCCAGCTGACCGTGCAGCAGAAGGAGCACGAGCAGAACGTGCAGCTGCTGCTGCAGCAGAGCCGAGGTGAGCGCCCGGGCCCGGCCCCCGCTCCTGTCCACCCGCCTGCCCCCGGGCCCGGCCCCCGCTCCTGTCCACCCGCCTGCCCCCGGGCCCGGCCCCCGCTCCTGCCCACCCGCCCGCCCCCGGCCCGGCCCGCTCCTGCCCACCCGCCCGGCCGGCTCCTGCCCGCCCGCCCGCCCGGCCTGCTCCCGCCCACTCGCCCTCGGCCGCTCCTGTCCACTCCGCCCGCTCCTGCCCCTCACCCCCTGGCTCTGTGCCCCAGATCACCTCGGTGAGGGTTCGCAGACAGCAAGAGGCAATACGGAGCAGGATTCAAGCTCTGGAGAAGGAGCTGGGCCGCCACATGTGGATGAACCAGGAACTGAAGCAGAAACTCGGTAGTTGGAGCGCGGCCGGCCCGAGCAGGGGTATTCTTCCCCAACCAGCGAGCTGGGCCCCCGTTTCCCCACCTGCAGTCAGGCTTCGCCGTTGGGGAAGCCTGGAAACCAGGCTACACTTCAGCTCTTCCGGGGCGGTTCACACGTTGCTCACTGTGCAGGGACACTGGGCGGCGGGCCCTCCGGCCTGCGCTCTAATGAGCGTCCCTTACTCCCAGTGGGGTGCGGAGAAGAGGACCCTGTGTCTGGAGAACAGACCGCCCCGGGAAACGAAGAGGAGCCCCCGCGCCCGAGCCTGGCAGCAGCCCCTCCCCGACGGTGCCCCCGCGCCCGGGACGAGGTGCGGGACTTGGTCCGGGCCCCGCCCCGCTGACGTGGAAACGCTCAAGCCTGTGCGGTGAGGGAGCAGAGTTGCCGGAGGAGGCGCGGCCTCGGGAGGCCGCTGAGCCCTGGTAGGGCGGGTGTACCTGGGGCGAGGCGGGTCTGCCCTGGAACTTCGGGCCGGCCAAGCCTCGGAGGGACCTGGCGAGAGCCAGTCCGGGATGTGATTGACGCGTCAGAAAACCCTGTGTAGGCTCGGGCCGAGCCTCCTTGAGGGACCCTCGGAGCCTGCTGCGAGGTCCGGCTGCTGCCTTCGCTTCTGTGAAGGATGGTCTTTACTTCCCACCGCACAGTCGGTCCTGATCTTTACCCAATTGGAGTCAGCAATTCGCTACAGCCCAAATGAATTGGACTCTATCCTTTAAATATGCAAACTCCTGGCCCTCATTTCCTTTGAGCTACGGTACCAGATTGCCACCTTTTGGCTTGAGAGTTTGCAAAAGGCACTTCTGGTCTTGAGCCTGTGTGTGCGTGCCGGTCGTTCTGGGCGCTTGCCAGTGCCGGACCCAGAACACTCAGTGGCAACAGGGTTGGGTTTTAAATGGTCTTATGTTCATGGGGAGGGGGAAGCTGGGCATATTTTTAGAACTTTGTAAAACCATTTTTATAATAAATGAGAATCTCTGAAGGGAGAAATAGGAGTTTTGACTCTGGTTTTATCTACAAGACTGAGAACGATCTGAGGACACGACAGGCCGGAAAGCTTTTCCGGGCTCCCTAGCCCAGGCTTCCCAGCAAGCCGTCTCCGCCGGCCGCCTCCTGCTGCAGTGCTCCCGCGCACGGTGAGGACGGGGCTGGGGCCGGGCGGGGTTCAGGCTGATAGAGACGCTGGAACCAGGAACTGCGGGAGCTCGGCCAAGGTGAGTCAACCTGAGGCCTCAGGTTTCAGCAGAAAGGCACGGAATGCCGCGTAGCCAGAGAAGATTTTATTATGACGTGGGGAAGGTAAGAAATTTATTCTGCTGTCGGAGGCCTTCAGCTTTGTGAGGGACCCGTGAGGAGCCCTTTCTCCCACTTCACAAGTGAGGGGAGGGGTTGTTGGACTGACCTTGGTCTCTCAGAGCGGGGGGCTGGAATGGGAGCCTGCTCTTAGACTCCGTCTGCCTCCCAGGCTGTTAGAGCACCGCCTCCCTCCCTAACCGGGGCAGGGCTGGGAGGAATGCAGCCCAGGAGGGGATTAAAACCCCTAAGGGACTCCCCGTGGGAACCGGAGCTGACACAGAAGAGCGGCCCGGCCCTAGTACCTGCAGGCCCACGGGGAGCGGGCTGGCTTCGTCTTGAGCTTCCTCCATTCCAGGGAGCCCTGCCTATTCCTGTTTCTATGCAGCGAGCCCAGGGGGACGCAGGCCAGATGAGTCAGGCCCTGGCTCAGATGCACGGACTTTCTGGGGTAAGAATTCCTCTAGGCTTGAGCGTGGAATTCCCAACACAGCCAGAAATGGCTCTCGGAGCGCTTTGTCCGCCCGAAGGCAGCGGCTCTGGCCAGGCTCAGTATGCGTAGGTTTAAGCCCCTCCAGCACTTCCGGCGCAACTAGCTCATCAGCTTTTCGCGTGTAAGTTCTGCTGAGGGCGCTCCTGAGAACGCTCGGCTGAAAGGAGATTCTTCGGCCGTGGAGGGAGCACCCCATATCCTCATCTAGGAAAAGGCAGAGAGGGCACGCAGGACGTGAGGACGGAACAGAAGAAAATGGGCTGAATGACAGAGGTCCACATGCGCGTGGACTTAACCCCAGCACTGCCTGCCTCGTCTCGTGTGCAGAAGCGCCCTGCGCCTTCTTTCCCAGGCTCGCACCCCTCCGTCAGCTACGGGGTGGTGGCAGTTTGAGAAAGCAAAGTACTGCGGTCTGAGTTCCCTCAGCTGGACCGACGCTTCTGCTGTTCCACGTGATTTACATCCTGGTCTCGGGGAAGGGCATCCCGCGGAGGCCTCGGCCTCCTGCGTCTCTTCCGGTCTAGATGTTTCTAACCCAGTGCACTGAGCACCCTCGCCGGTCCTTTCCCAGGTGGAGTCGAGGAAGGGAATCCTGGAGTCTGAAGGTAGATCACAACAGCCAGTCTTAATCAGAGCACGTCGTACAGAAGCGCAGGGTGTCACCCCACCAGGGGAGCAGCAGGCTGCCAGCGTGCCACCTGCCACCCATGCTGCCTGACACACGCTCCTCGGGTTCCAGTGACACACGGTATGTGGTAGGTCCCCATCTGTCACTGCTTCCAGAAGCTGTTTAACCACACAGTGGAGTGCTAGTGTGGAGTTTCTCTGGGAAGAGCACAGGACACCACAGGGACAAAGCCTCTGTCCCATACTGCATGCCTTCCGACTCCTCCACAATCCTGCTGCCTGGCAACCCTGAGCTCACTCGGAGTCCCCCAAAGGACCCAAGTTTGGTCCGCATAAGCCTCCAAGACCTTTGCTGAACAAGTCACCTCTGGCATCGGGATCCTGCGAGGAAGGTGTCCTCCTGGGAACAGCAGCGGGGACTGGGTGAGGGCCTGCAGGCCGCTGGCCGAGAGGCAGCTCCGCAGCGCACAGCCGGGCGGGGCGTGGGAACCTACGGCCAGGGTACAAGGTGAGCACGGTCCGGCGCCCGACAAAGCAGCCTCCTGATGCCTCCTTGCCCCACACTGCCAGCCAGACTCACCTGGAACGAACACTCGTCCCCCCATGGAGGGGAGGTGCCGCCCACCGGCACCTGGAGACGGCTCCTCGCTCCTGCCAAGCTCTGCGTCTCCTCGCTGCTCCTCACACACTCTCTTGGTTACACTCCGCTTCCTCCTCAGCAGGAAGGAGCCTCTTCCTGAACCCAACCCAAACTGTCCCCAGGAGGAGGCTTCCTCAGCCTGAGACGCACTGTCCCTGGGAGGCGACTGGTCTGGCAGCTGGCACACCCCCTCAAGCTCAAAGTCCCCCAAGAGGGGAGTCCTGCTGCTGAGTTCATAGGCCACCTCGCTCCTTCGCTCCGGTCTCGAGCAGGGACCCACCTGCAGGAAGGTCAGTGCCGACGTCGCAGCCTCTGTCGGGGCGAGCTGCCGCCACCGCCTCTCTTCCTCCGCCGCAGTCTTTAATGGTGTCGGGGTGGTCTTCTCCTCGTGCTTGGGAGACGGGGTCCAGGGAACACCGTCTGTCTGAAACGGAGAGGGGTGCTGAGGGGCAGCGGGTGGGGGTACAGGACTGGCAGATGTAGGTCTGGGCCCCGCTCTTGCCGGGGTGCTGCGAGGCGCGGAGGCAGGGGGCGACACGATGGCGGCTTCGGGTCTCCCGAGGACTTGTGGCCCGGGCATGCCGAGGCACGGGAGGGAGCTCTCCTCTCCCGGGACCTTCCCTCTCCTCAGGGGCTCAGCTTCAGCCAGGCAGCTGGGGTCGCATCTTCTTAATCCAAGCTTGGGAAGGCCGGAAGCTTGCATCTCCAGCTCACCTCGTAGGTCTGGGGGCGCAGCCTTTAAAGGCCATTTGGCCGACGCGCGGGCCCCAGCTGCGTGGCTGCCTGGCGCTGCCTTCTGTCTGCGGTGTGGGCGAGGGCGTAGGACGGCGTGGGGGAGAGCCGGGCTCCGGGAGGCGGGAGGAGGACTCCCGGGTTGGACGGAGAAGGCCCTGGGCCACCGCCGCCCCCGACACCGCACCTTCCTCTGCGGGTGTGACGTGAGTGCGTGAGCCACGCTGTCGTGGTGCTCTGCTTCGTCCAGGGAGAGCGAGATAGTCTGTGCTGCTCCCAGGAAGCAGAGGAGAGGATATAGGCCAGTCACGCCCGCAGCCAGGCCCAGGGTAACTGTGTCTTCCAGGAGAAGGCTGAGGAGAGGATCACTTCCTTCCAGTCCTTTCTAATGTGAGGTTGGGCTAGCAGCAGCAGAGGTGCTCGGCTGGCACTCAAGGGAGCGCTTTCCAGTTCGAGGTCTCCCCTCTGCCTTTTTTCCACTCTTAGCAGGGGTCCCAGGGGGCACCAGGTCAGACCGGGCCATCTCCGAGATTCGGGAGTGGAGGGAACAGGACGGGAGAGACGAGGCTTCAAGGGGTGCTTTCTGGGGCCCTTTCCAATCCAGTTCTTCAGCAGGAGGAGAGTCTATTGAAAATTTCTGAAATGGACTCTTGGAAAGCTCACCTAAGGAGAGGCAAAATATTTTCTGGAGAAAGATGGGAGAAGTCAGAGTCGTGCTCCCACCAGCCTGGGGACTGAGACCGCGCATCCTTCCGTTCCGTGATGAGTCCTTCTCTGCTGAGCCGCCCTGGGGACACAGGGACGGTGGTGCGTTTGACCTGGAGGGGTTTCTCCTCGCCCTGGAGGCTGCTGCTCTCGGAGGCGGTCTCAGCGCTGACCTCACAGGAGTCAGACCATCACTCCCGGTCAGGGCTGCCGGGCAGGAGGTGCTTTCGGGACTGGAAGTCACTGAAGGTGGCCAAGTAGAATTCAGAAATCCAGGTGGCTGACCACCCGGCCTTTTGGGAGTCTCTGAATCTTCTTTGCAAGAGGAGAGGTTCCTCCTTTCTTGCCAGGGGTCCTTCCGAGGAGTGACTTTGGGTTGAGATGGTGAATCCCAGCCTGTGAGGCGTCTTTTAAGGAGCCCTTGAAACACCTGTTTGGCAGGAGTCACTTCTGTAGGGGGTTTCTTGCTGCCTTTCAGGGGTGCGCAGTGGCGTTTGTGGCGCATTTGAGGGAACCTTCCTGGTAGCTTTAGAAGAGCTTTGGAGATTTCCGTTACTTCTTAGAGTCGGAAAGAGATGCTTCTTTCTAGTACCTAAATATCATAACCCATCTTCTCTACCGAGCAGTTTTGGCCCCTCTAAGACAATGAGAAAGGCAGATGGGAGATTCCTGGGCAGCCGATGGACGCGACCAAAGCTGGATTTCCAGTAGTGACCGCTTCCACTTCCAGCCATGACCCAGATTTCACTTGTCTTTGCTAGCACCAAAGCGCTGAAGATCTAATCTTGGGTCTAACACAAAAAATTCTCATAATGTGCATAGGAGCTAAACCAGGCTTTGCCTCTAACGATGTATCACTCCACCAGTGCCAGCCACCGTTTTCTAGGAGACAGCTCCTGCCCATCTCTCACTACTAGCGGCCCCCAGGTGTCGTGTTCCCTGCTGTTCACCTGCATCCAACCTTGTGCTTGACGATGCCCCCACTATTGCCGGGCCCTGTGTGTGCGGATAGAGTAGGAGAGTGCAGTGTGGAATATATCGGATCGTAAGGTACAGCAACACAGCCGACCGTCAGGAAGGGAGACTCCCACCAAAATCTCTCCTCCTTTCTGCAAAAGCAGCTGCCATTCTGCACTCCCAACAGTAAAGGAGATTGGACACCTACCGTCTACAACCTTATTTGATTATCTCAAGGGAGATCCTGGTCTAGTGGGCATTTCACGTTCAATGGGGCACAGCCAGATGATAGCAGTGTCGCCAGTGCAGGGGACAACGTGGGACACAGAAGCGGGCAGCTGCTAACCCAGCACTCAGAGGAAGGGGACAGGGAACAGTGAGTCGGTCTTTAAGAATGGGTGTCAGCAGATAAAGGCCAAAGGTGGGGAAGTGGGAAGAGGAAATTCTGGGCTTTGCACCTTATGGTTTTCTGTGCCTAAAATGAACAGCAGCCATGGCAGGCCAAGTGCAGCCTGATGTTGCCGGGAAAGGGGATTATGAAGGGGGGGAAGGTTGAGGGGCAAGGCAGCAGCCCACTGAGAGCCCATGCCTGGGCTCTGGGCAGGACTGAACCTGGTCTTGGAGATCGGTGGTCTTCAAACCCCATCCCAGAGCTCTGTGTCTTCCCCAGCCTCTAAGCAGTATATCGGGTTTCCAAACAAAGATGATTATTTTTAACACAAGGGTTCCGTTTAGGAAAACCTAGAAAACCCTGCTTTAAGAAAGAGTCGCTACAGCTTTAAAGCAAAGGGAGGCGTACAGTGTGAAAGATCCACTCTGGCCTCTGGGGGCAGGATGGACTAGAGGGGAAAAAGGCAGTTGAAATGTTGCAGGCAGAGGTGAGAGGCAGAGCAGGAACTGCAGGGCTGGGGAGGAGGGGAGGGTATCAAATGTGGTCTGTAAATGAAAGTGGCAGGACTGAGTGATTGGCGTTCCCACGGGAAGAGGGAGAGGTCCCGTGTGACTCGTAGCTTTCAACGTGGGTGACTAGATCAGGTGGGCACCAGAAACAGGACTGATCCCTACACATTTCAGAACGATATGTACATAGTGTATGATAAAATAGTGGATGAAACCAACAGATTAGAGGAGAATCATTTGCTTCTTTCCCCACCCCAAAGGCCTCACCCAGACTGCTGCCTTACACCCTAATGCACTGACAATCATTCATCTGGATCAACCTAGCTCACCGACAGCTATTAGATCGCCTGCTTTCTTCCCTCATGTAACCCAGTGGGTTTTCTTGGCCATGACTCTGTTTTCCTCTCGAGACCACACTATTTAAACATTATAGAAATGTTATACCTGATATGCTGTGGGTATCTCAGAGCCCAGTGGGCTTTCAAAGGCCTTTGAATTCGTGCTGAACCCTTCTCTGAGGGACTGACCATCTCAGACAATGCCCCAAAAAGCAGCCTCTTGGGAGAATCTAATACTTTGGTTTGAAGAACTTTCTTTGGCCTGCAAGTCAAAAAACAGTGATTCTTTCTCAGCTCCTGCCCTCCCAATACTAATAGAACAGCCAGTCCATACAAGATGACAATTTGACAATTTTTAGGAGCAAGGGAGTGGGGAGGGATCCTGTCGCAATTATGCCAGCAACTACAATTATTGCTGCCATCTGAATTTTTAATGCCAGCATATAATCCAGCCTTTATATGTCAGCAAGTAAAACTATTTAAATATAAAAACACGTATCTGAGGATCCAGACTGATGATGGATACAAGCACCAGGGACAAACCAGTATTACTCTTCACTCGACACCTGGGTGCAGAACATGAACACAAGCTGGAAATAACGGGTGATTCCCTGCTGAGTGGCACACTGCCTCTCAGGACAGCGTGATGACCGGTTGTAGGAATCCAGAGGGAGGAGCCACTGTTACTGATGGTCATGCATTACCCATTACCCTGAACCTCTAACGGACATACCTGTTCTGCTCCAGTGTCAAGAAACAAAATGTCAAATTTGTACTTTTCTCCCAAAAACACGCCCCACCAAGTAGGCCCAGACTCCTGAAGGCAGGTGGGCAAGCATGTTACCTGACTTGTCTTGCTGGAATGAGCGAAACTCTTTGCACACTTGGTATTCTCGCTGAGACCCAGAATAGAAGGAACCAGAATTTTGTCCTGCTGAGTGACAGTTGCTTTGATTCGAGACTTGCCTCAAGCTTACCTGCAAACCAGAATCCCAGTTAGTAACCATGAAGAAATGTAAGCTTTTACATTTTCCCATGCATGAACGGGTAAAACTTAAATACACACAAGGATGGAAAATGACAAATTACTAACTTTGAAACTTCCAAGTGTTGTAACAGAGCTACTAAGGGTATGATCTATGGCCCCAAACCAAATCCAGAAAAACCACTGACCCACTAGACTGTCACCCTCAGAAGTCTCAAACTGTCACCTGCTAACCACGATGTTGGGTGAAAAAAAGGTTTGTATAAAGTAACTTCTATAAAGATTTTAAAGATTGCAGTTTTCTTGTTGTTTATGTTACACACATCTGTATAGAAATAAGTACTGTAAGAGTATATTAAAACTAAAATGTTAACAGTATTTCAGAATTATGGGATTAATGGGCCACTATTAAAAATTTGGCTTTTATTTTCTTGATTTTTCTACACAAATTACTTGAATCATTAAAAAAGGTTT
>NW_024425230.1:20737142-20738132 GCF_017311325.1 Ursus maritimus | reverse complement strand
TTGGGGGAAGCCTGGAAACCAGGCTAACTTCAGCTCTTTCCGGGGCGGTTCACACGTTGCTCACTGTGCAGGGACACTGGGCGGCGGGGCCCTCCGGCCTGCGTCTAATGAGCGTCCCTTACTCCCAGTGGCAGGTGCGGAGAAGAGGACCCTGTGTCTGGAGAACAGACCGCCCCCGGGAAACGAAGAGGAGCTCCCCGCCGCGCCCGAGCTTCTCTGGCAGCAGCCCCTCCCCGACGGTGCCCCCCGCGCCCGGGACGAGGTGCGGGACTTGGTCCGGGCCCCGCTCCCGCTGACGTGGAAACGCTCAAGCCTGTGCGGTGAGGAGCAGAGCTCGGCCGAGGAGGCGCGGCCTCGGGAGGCCGCTGAGCCCCTGGTAGGGCGGGTGCTACCTGGGGGCGAGGCGGGTCTGCCCTGGAACTTCGGGCCCCCGGCCAAGCCCCGGAGGGACCTGCGCAGAGCCAGTCCGGGGATGATTGACGTCAGGAAAAACCCTGTGTAGGCTCGCGGGCCGAGCCCTCCTTGGAGGGACCCTCGGAGCCTGCTGCGAGGTCCGGCTGCCTGCCTTCGCTTCTGTGAAGGATGGTCTTTACTTCCCACCGCACAGTCGGGTCCTGATCTTTACCCAATTGGAGTCAGCAAATTCGGCTACAGCCCAAATGAATTGGACTCATCCTTTTTTAAATATGCAAACTCCTGGCCCTCATTTCCTTTGAGCTACGGTACCAGATTGCCACCTTTTGGCTTGAGAGTTTGCAAAAGGCACTTCTGGTCTTGAGCCTGTGTGTGCGTGCCGGTCGTTCTGGGGCGCAGCCAGTGCCGGACCCAGAACACTCAGTGGCAACAGGGTTGGGTTTTAAATGGTCTTATGTTCATGGTGGGAGGGGGAAGCTGGGCATATTTTTAGAACTTTGTAAAACCATTTTTATAATAAATGAGAATCTCTGAAGGGAGAAATAGGAGTTTTGACTTGGTTTTATCTACAAGACT
>NW_024425230.1:20675067-20737132 GCF_017311325.1 Ursus maritimus | reverse complement strand
TCCTGTCCACCCGCCCGCTCCTGCCCCTCACCCCCTGGCTCTGTGCCCCCCAGATCACCTCGGTGAGGGGTTCGCAGACAGCAAGAGGCAATACGAGAGCAGGATTCAAGCTCTGGAGAAGGAGCTGGGCCGCCACATGTGGATGAACCAGGAACTGAAGCAGAAACTCGGTAGTTGGAGCGCGGCCGGCCCGAGCAGGGGTACTTCTCCCCGAACCAGCGAGCTGGCCCCCGTTTCCCCACCGTGCAGTCAGGCTTCGGCCGTTGGGGGAAGCCTGGAAACCAGGCTAACTTCAGCTCTTTCCGGGGCGGTTCACACGTTGCTCACTGTGCAGGGACACTGGGCGGCGGGGCCCTCCGGCCTGCGTCTAATGAGCGTCCCTTACTCCCAGTGGCAGGTGCGGAGAAGAGGACCCTGTGTCTGGAGAACAGACCGCCCCCGGGAAACGAAGAGGAGCTCCCCGCCGCGCCCGAGCTTCTCTGGCAGCAGCCCCTCCCCGACGGTGCCCCCCGCGCCCGGGACGAGGTGCGGGACTTGGTCCGGGCCCCGCTCCCGCTGACGTGGAAACGCTCAAGCCTGTGCGGTGAGGAGCAGAGCTCGGCCGAGGAGGCGCGGCCTCGGGAGGCCGCTGAGCCCCTGGTAGGGCGGGTGCTACCTGGGGGCGAGGCGGGTCTGCCCTGGAACTTCGGGCCCCCGGCCAAGCCCCGGAGGGACCTGCGCAGAGCCAGTCCGGGGATGATTGACGTCAGGAAAAACCCTGTGTAGGCTCGCGGGCCGAGCCCTCCTTGGAGGGACCCTCGGAGCCTGCTGCGAGGTCCGGCTGCCTGCCTTCGCTTCTGTGAAGGATGGTCTTTACTTCCCACCGCACAGTCGGGTCCTGATCTTTACCCAATTGGAGTCAGCAAATTCGGCTACAGCCCAAATGAATTGGACTCATCCTTTTTTAAATATGCAAACTCCTGGCCCTCATTTCCTTTGAGCTACGGTACCAGATTGCCACCTTTTGGCTTGAGAGTTTGCAAAAGGCACTTCTGGTCTTGAGCCTGTGTGTGCGTGCCGGTCGTTCTGGGGCGCAGCCAGTGCCGGACCCAGAACACTCAGTGGCAACAGGGTTGGGTTTTAAATGGTCTTATGTTCATGGTGGGAGGGGGAAGCTGGGCATATTTTTAGAACTTTGTAAAACCATTTTTATAATAAATGAGAATCTCTGAAGGGAGAAATAGGAGTTTTGACTTGGTTTTATCTACAAGACTCGAGAATCCGATCTGAGGACACGACAGGCCGGAAAGCTTTTCCGGGCCCCTAGCCCAGGCTCCCAGCAAGCCGCTCCGCCGGCCGCCTCCCTGCTGCGGCTCCCCGCGCACGGTGAGGACGGGGCTGGGGCCGGGCGGGGTTTCAGGGCTGACTTAGAGACGCGGAACCAGGAACTGCGGGAGCTCGGCCAAGGTGAGTCAACCTGAGGCCTCAAGGTTTCAGCAGAAAGGCACGGAATGCTGCGTAGCCAGAGAAGATTTTATTATGACGTGGGGAAGGTAAGAAATTTATTCTGCTGTCGGACGCAGCCTTCAGCTTTGTGAGGGACCCGTGAGGAGCCCTTTCTCCCACTTCACAAGTGAGGGGAGGGGTTGTTGGACTGACCTTGGTCTCTCAGAGGCGGGGGCTGGAATGGGAGCCTGCTCTTAGAATTCCGTCTGCCTCCCAGGCTGTTAGAGCACCCGCCTTACCCCCTCCCTAACCGGGGGCAGGGCTGGGAGGAATGCAGCCCAGGAGGGGGATTAAAACCCCTAAGGGACTCCCGTGGGAACCGGAGCTGACACAGAAGAGCGGCCCGGGCCCTAGTACCTGCAGGCCCACGGGGAGCGGGCTGGCTTCGTCTTGAGCTTCCTCCATTCCAGGGAGCCCTGCCTATTCCTGTTTCTATGCAGCGAGCCCAGGGGGACGCAGGCCAGATGAGTCAGGCCCTGGCTCAGATGCACGGACTTTCTGGGGTAAGAATTCCTCTAGGCTTGGAGCGTGGAATTCCCAACACAGCCAGAGAAAATGGCTCTCGGAGCGCTTTGTCCGCCCCCGAAGGCAGCGGCTCTGGCCAGGCTCAGTAGTGCGCGTAGGTTTAAGCCCCTCCAGCACTTCCGGCGCAACTAGCTCATCAGCTTCTTCCGCGTGTAAGTTCTGCTGACGGGGCGTCTCCTGGAGAACGCTCGGCTGAAAGGAGATTCTTCGGCCGTGGAGGGGAGCACCCCCATATCCTCATCTAGGAAAAGGCAGAGAGGGCACGCAGGACGTGAGGACGGAACAGAAGAAAATGGGCTTGAACTGGACAGAGGTCCACATGCGCGTGGACTTAACCCCAGCACTGCCTGCCCGTTCTCGTGTGCAGAAGCGCCCCCTGCGCCTTCTCCCAGGCTCGCCACCCCTCCGTCAGCACGGGGCTGGTGGCAGTTTGAGAAAGCAAAGTACTGCGGTCTGAGTTCCCTCAGCTGGACCGTACGTTCTGCTGTTCTACGTGATTTACATCCTGGTCTCGGGGGAAGGGCATCCGCGGAGGCCTCGGCCTCCTGCGTTCCCCTTCCGGTCTAGATGTTTCTAACCCAGTGCACTGAGCACCCTCAAGCCGGTCCTTTCCCAGGTGGAGTCGAGGAAAGGGAATCCTGGAGTCTGAAGGTAGATCACAACAGCCAGTCCTTAATCAGAGCACGTGTACAGAAGCGCAGGGGTGTCACCCCCACCAGGGGGGAGCAGCAGGCTGCCAGCGTGCCACCTGCCACCCATGCTGCCTGACACACGCTCCTCGGGTTCCAGTGACACACGGTATGTGGTAGGTCCCCATCTGTCACTGCTTCCAGAAGCTGTTTAACCACACAGTGGAGTGCTAGTGTGGAGTTTCTCTGGGAAGAGCACAGGACACCACAGGGACAAAGCTCTCTGTCCCATACTCGGGCACTCCTTCCGACTCCTCCACAATCCTGCTGCCTGGCAACCCTGAGCTCACTCTCGGGAGTCCCCCAAAGGACCCAAGTTTGGTCCGCATAAGCCTCCAAGACCTTTGCTGAACAAGTCACCTCTGGCATCGGGATCCTGCGAGGAAGGTGTCCTCCCTGGGAACAGCAGCGGGGACTGGGTGAGGGCCTGCAGGCCGCTGGCCGAGAGGCAGCTCCGCAGCGCACAGCCGGGCGGGGGCGTGGAACCTACGGCCAGGGTACAAGGTGAGCACGGTCCCGCGGCGCCCCCGACAAAGCAGCCTCCTGATGCCTCCTTGCCCCACACTGCCAGCCAGACTCACCTGGAACGAACACGTCGTCGTCCCCCATGGAGGGGAGGTGCCGCCCACCGGCACCTGGAGACGGCTCCTCGCTCCTGCCAAGCTCTGCGTCTCCTCGCTGCTCCTCACACACTCTCTTGGCTTGACACTCCGCTTCCTCCTCAGCAGGAAGGAGCCTCTTCCTGGAACCCAACCCAAACTGTCCCCAGGAGGAGGCTTCCTCAGCCTGAGACGCACTGTCCCTGGGAGGCGACTGGTCTGGCAGCTGGCACACCCCCTCAAGCTCAAAGTCCCCCAAGAGGGGAGTCCTGCTGCTGAGTTCAAGGCCACCTCGCTCCCTTCGCTCCGGCTCGAGCAGGGACCCACCTGCAGGAAGGTCAGTGCCGACGTCGCCCCTGCCGGCGGAGCTGCCGCCCACCGCCCTCTTCCTCCGCGGCCAGTCTTTAATGGTGTCGGGGGTGGTCTTCCCGCTGTGCTTGGGAGACGGGGTCCAGGGAACACCGTCTGTCTGAAACGGAGAGGGGGTGCTAGAGGGGCAGCGGGTGGGGGTACAGGACTGGCAGATGTAGGTCTGGCCCCCGCTCTTGCCGGGGGTGCTGTGCGAGGCGCGGAGGCAGGGGGGCGACACGTAGGCGGCTTCGGGTCTCCCCGAGGACTTGCTGGCCCCGGGCATGCCGAGGCCGGGGAGGGAGCTCTCCTCTCCCAGGGACCTTCCCTCCCTCCTCAGGGGCTCAGCTTCAGCCAGGCAGCTGGGGTCGATCTTCTTAATCCGAAGCTTGGGAAGGCCGGAAGCTTGCATCTCCAGCTCCACCTCGTAGGTCTGGGGGCTGCCAGAGCCTTTAGGAGGCCGCGTCGACGCCGGCGGGCGCCCCAGCTGCGTGGCGGCCTGGCGCTGCCTTCTGTCTGCGGTGCGGCGCAGGGCGTAGGACGGCGTGGGGGGAGAGCCGGGCTCGCGGGGAGGCGGGGAGGGAGGACTCCCGGGGTTGGACGGAGAAGGCTTCTCCTGGGCCACCGCCGTCCTCGACACCGCACCTTCCTCTGCGGGTGTGACGTGAGTGCGTGAGCCATCGCTGTCGTGGTGCTCTGCTTCGTCCAGGAGAGCGAGATAGTCTGTGCTGCTCCCAGGAAGCAGAGGAGAGGATATAGGCCAGTCACGCCCGCAGCCAGGCCCAGGGTAACTGTGTCTTCCAGGAGAAGGCTGAGGAGAGAGGATCACTTCCTTCCAGTCCTTTCTAGCGTCTGTGAGGGTGGCTGGGCTAGCAGCAGCAGAGGTGCTCGGCTGGCACTCAAGGGAGCTGCTTTCCAGGTTCGAGGTCTCTCTCTGCCTTTTTCCAATTTTAGCAGGGGTCCGAGGGGGCACCAGGTCAGACCGGGCCATCTCCGAGATTCGGGGGGGAGTGGAGGGAACAGGACGGGAGAGAGACGAGGCTTCAAGGGGTGCTTTCTGGGGCCCTTTCCAATCCAGTTCTTCAGCAGGAGGAGAGTCTATTGAAAATTTCTGAAATGGACTCTTGGAAAGCTCACCTAAGGGAGAGGCCAAAGGTTTTTCTGGAGAAAGATGGGGAGAAGTCAGAGTCGTGCTCCCCACTGTCTTGGGGACTGAGACCGCTTTATCCTTCCGTTTCCGCATGAGGTCCTCTGCCTGAGCCGCCCTGGGGACACAGGGACGGTGGTGCGTTTGACCTGGAGGGGTTTCTCCTCGCCCCCTGGAGGCTGCTGCTCTCGGAGGCGTTCTCAGCGCGGACCCCACAGGAGTCAGACCGTCACTCCCGGTCAGGGCTGCCGGGCAGGAGGTGCTTTCGGGACTGGAAGTCACTGAAGGTGGCCAAGTAGAATTCAGAAATCCAGGTGGCTGACCACCCGGCCTTTTGGGAGTTCTTGGAATCTTCTTTGCAAGAGGAGAGGTTCCTCCTTTTGCCAGGGAGTGTCCTTTCCGAGGAGTGACTTTGGGTTGAGATGGTGAATCCCAGCTCTGTGAGGCGTCTTTTAAGGAGCCCTTGAAAATGACCTGTTTGGCAGGAGTCACTTCTGTAGGGGGTTTCTGCTGCCTTTCAGGGGTGCGCAGTGGCGTTTGTGGCGTACGAGGGAACCTTCCTGGTGTAGCTTTAGAAGAGCTTGGAGATTTCCGGTTACTCTTCTTAGGAGTCTGGAAAGAGATGCTTCTTTCAGTACCTAAATATCATAACCCATCTTCTCTACCGAGCAGTTTTGGCCCCTCTAAGACAATGAGAAAGGCAGATGGGAGATTCCTGGGCAGCCGATGGAACGGCCAGAAGCTGGATTTCCAGTAGTGACACGTTTCCACTTCCAGCCATGACCCAGATTTCACTTGTCTACTTTTTCTAGCACCAAACGCTGAATCTAATCTTGGGTCTAAGACAAAAAAATTCTCATAATGTGCATACGGCAGCTAAACCAGGCTTTGCCTCTAACGATGTATCACTCCACCAGTCACAGCCACCGTTCTCTTCAAGGAGACAGCTCCTGCCCATCTCTGCCTAACGCGGCCCCCAGGTGTCGTGTCCTCTGCTGTTCACCTGCATCCAACCTGTGCTTGCGATGCCCCCACTATGTGCCGGGCCCTGTGTGTGCGGATGAGAGGGGAGGTGCAGTGTGGAATATACGGATACGTAAGGTACAGCAACACAGCCGACCGCTCAGGAAGGAGACTCCCCAGCCAAAAATCTCCCTCCCTTTCTGCAAAACGCAGTTACGCACTCCCAACAGTAAAGGAGATTGGACACCTACCGTTTCTACAACCTTATTTGATTATCTCAAGGGAATCCTGGTCTAGTGGGCATTTCACGTTCAATGGGGCACAGCCAGATGATAGCAGTGTCGCCAGTGCAGGGGACAACGTGGGAGCACAAGAGCGGGCAGCTGTCTAACCCAGCTCAGAGGAAAGGGGGACAGGAACAGTGAGTCAGGTCTTTAAGAATGGGTGTCAGCAGATAAAGGCCAAAGGTGGGGAAGTGGGGAAGAGGAAATTCTTGGGCCTTTGCTCTATGGTTTTCTGTGCCTAAAATGAACAGCAGCCGTGTGCAGGCCAGAGTGCAGCCTGATGTTGCCGGGAAAGGGGATTATGAAGGGGGGGGAAGGTTGAGGGGCAAGGCCGGCAGCCAGCCCACAGAGGCCCATGCCTGTCTGGGTAGGACTGAACCTGGTCTTGGAGATCGGTGGTCTTCAAACCCATCCCCAGAGCTCTGTGTCTTCCCCCAGCCTCTAAGCCGTATATCGGGTTTCCAAACAAAGATGATTATTTTTTAACACAAGGGTTCCGTTTTAGGAAAACCTAGAAAACCCTGCTTTAAGAAAGAGTCGTACAGCTTTAAGCAAAGTGATGCAGTGTGAAAGATCACTCTGGCCTCTGGGGGCAGGATGGACGTGAGAGGGGAAAAGGCAGTTGAAATGTTGCAGGCAGAATTGAAGGCAGGCAGGAACTGCAGGGGCTGGGGAGGAGGGAGTGGGTATCAAATGTGGTCTGTAAATGAAAGTGGCAGGACTGAGTGATTGGCTGTGTCCGGGAAGAGGGAGAGGTCCCGTGTGACTCGCAGCTTTCTAACGTGGGTGACTAGATCAGGTGGGCAATGTAAGGGAAACAGGACTGATCCCTACACATTTCAGAACGATATGTACATAGTGTATGATAAAAATAGTGGATGAAACCAACAGATTAGAGGAGATCATTTCTGTTTTCTCCCCACCCCAAAGGCCTCACCCAGACTGCTGCCTTACGTCCCCACGTACCCGATAATCATTCATCTGGATCAACCCAGTCACCACCGAATAGCTATTAGATCGCCTGCTTTCTCTTCCCTCATGTAACTCAGTGGGTTTTCTTGGCCATGACTCTGTTTTCCTCTCGAGACCACACTATTTTAAACATTATAGAAATGTCATACCTGATATGCTGTGGGTATCTCAGAGCCCAGTGGGTTTCTCAAAGGCCTTTGAATTCGTGCTGAACCCTTCTCTGAGGGACTGACCATCTCAGACAATGCCCCAAAAAGCAGCCTCTTGGGAGAACGAATACTTTGGTTTGAAGAACTTTCTCTTTGGCCTGCAAGTCAAAAAACAGTGATTCTTTCTCAGCTCCTGCCCTCCCAATACTAATAGAACAGCCAGTCCATACAAGATGACAATTTGACAATTTTTTAGAGCAAGTGGGAGTGGGGAGGGATCCTACCTAATTATGCCAGCAACTACAATTATTGCTGCCATCTTGAATTTTAATAAGCCAGCATATAACTTTAGCCCTTATATGTCAGGCAAGTAAAACTATTTGTAAATATAAAAACACGTATCTGAGGATCCAGACTGATGATGGATACAAGCACCAGGGACAAACCAGTATTACCTTCTACCTCGGACACCTGGGTGCAGAACATGAACACAAGCTGGAAATAACGGGTGATTCCTGTTGAGTGGATACACTGCCTCTCAGGACAGCGTGGATGACCGGTTGTAGGAATCCAGAGGGAGGACACTGTTACTGATGGTCATGCATTGTTCATTACCCTGAACCTCTAACGGACATACCTGTTCTGCTCCAGTGTCAAGAAACAAAATGTCAAATTTTGTACTTTTCCCAAAAACACGTCCCACCAAGTAGGCCCAGACTCCTGAAGGCAGGTGGGCAAGCATGTTACCTGACTTGTCTTGCTGGAATGAGTGAACTCTTTGCACACTTCGAGACTTCGGCTGAGACCCAGAATAGAAGGAACCAGAATTTGTCCTGCTGAGTGACAGTTGCTTGATTCGAGGACTTCGTCTCAAGCTTACTTCTGCAAAACCAGAATCCCAGTTAGTAACCATGAAGAAATGTAAGCTTTTTACATTTTCCCATGTATGAAACGGGTAAAACTTAATACCACACACAAGATGGAAATTGGACAAATTACTAACTTTGAAACTTCCGAAGTGTTGTAACAGAGCTACGAAGGGTATGATCTATGGCCCCAAACCAAATCCAGAAAAACCACTGACCCACTAGACTGTCACCCTCAGAAGTCTCAAACTGTCACCGTTTAACCACGATGTTGGGTGAAAAAAAGGTTTGTATAAAGTAACTTCTATAAAAGATTTTTAAAGATTGCAGTTTTCTTGTTTATGTTACACACATCTGTATAGAAATAAGTACCTGTAAGAGTATATTAAAACTAAAATGTTAACAGTATTTCAGAATTATGGGATTACCAAGCGACTATTAAAAATTTGGCTTTTATTTTCTGATTTTTCTACAATAAAATTACTTGAATCATTAAAAAAAGGTTTTTTGGGGGAAACTCCTGCATCACAAATTTTTTTTTTTTTTTAAGATTTTATTTCTAAGTAACCTCTACACCCAACATGGGGCTCACACTCACTACCCTGAGATCCAGAGCCTCGTACTCTATGGACGGAGCCAGCCAGGTGCCCCCAGGTGGACTTTTACAATAAGCCACAAACCTCTGTATTACACTGTGGTTAGCCTGTGCCCTGAATTCCACTACTACTGTGTAGAAAGTTTTCTGCAGAAATCCCCTTGGCAAATTCTGTGTAAGAGGCCATTTTCTAATAAATATCTACTGAATTATATTGTGGGCCCAGAGCTATCACATCTCTAAAATTTTAATCTTAGGATATGCTGAGCGACAACACAAGTACAGAAAGGTTTTCACAGAAACTAGTTACAATGCAACACAAAAGAGGGGCTCCTGGGTGGCTCAGTTGGTTAGGCATCTGACTCTTGATCTCAGCCTGGGTCTTGATCTCAGAGTCGTGAATTCAAACCCTGTGTGCAATGCAAAACAAATGTAGGTAATACCGTCTGCTCCTTTTTCTGGGGACTCTTCGACAATATCGATATCAGGACCAGGATCAGAGGACCTTAAAGAACAATAAGCATAAGGATTATTCAGTGTCACTCACTATTAACCCCTACTCCATGCACATTAGAGATCCAGCCTCTCACCTCACAGAGCAATAGAGAGCACAGGGTTTGATGACACCAGCGTTTGCACGCACGCTCACCCAATTTACTGTCCAAAGTAAAACGGTTAGAATGCTTTTTTTTGGAAAGCAGTTTTACAACATAAAATTTAGAAATATGTATGCCTTCTAATCCCCCAATTTCACTTCTTGCCGTTTGTCCTGAAGATTCTTACACAAGGGTGTAAAACCCGTACACAAGTAATGTCTAGGTGAAACCTTGACAAGTCTCCCTACTGCTCCCGTGAAGTGCAGCTAAAAACCCTGGATGTCGGGGCGCCTGCGTGGCTCAGTCGTTAAGCATCTGCCTTCGGCTCAGGGTGAGGTCCCGGCATTACGGGATCGAGTCCCACATCGGGCTCCTCCACTGGGAGCCTGCTTCTTCCTCTCCCGCTCCCCCTGCTTGTGTTCCCTCTCTCGCTGGCTGTCTCTGTCAGATAAATAAAATCTTAAAAAAAAAAAAAAAAAAAAACCAACCTGGATGTTATATGTAAAATGAACTACAGACTAAAAGGTGGCAAGAAGAGGCAGACTGGCTGGGGACCCCAAGATCCCAGGAGAGACAGGACAGTGAGCCCCCGGAGTTACCTTTTTGCTTCACAGATCCCAGACTGGGTGCTGGGAGAAGGGACAACCCGAATACATCAACAGGTACAAAAACTGCCCTAAGGAAAGCCCGTTCTCTCTAAAGAACCAGGAAAGGGGCTGCCTAGCATGACAAACTTTCAGACGCTAATTGCCATGGAAAACTGTGGCCCCACCGCACCCATAGGCCAAGTTCAGATCCTAGACTTCCAGCCTTGCCTAGCAGCCACGACGACTCCATCCAATGATGAATGATTTTTAAAAATGCTGAATATCCATTTGATGGAATGCTTCTCAGCACACGTACATACACACACACACACACGAACTATGGACACATGCAACGCCATGGATAAATCTCAAAATAATTATGCCAAGTGTAACAAGGGAGACAAAAAAGTACATTCTGTATGGTCCTCTAGCTTTCATAGAATTTACAGAATGCAGAACGCTCTTTGGTTATAAACGAGACCGTGGAGGTGTGAGTCACCAGAGGCTTCGGAGATGGACAGCAGCCCACAAGACCATTAGCAAGGGTGTGTGGGTGCACGAAGCAGCTAGACAAGGATGTTACTCACCTGCCCTTGATTTGTCTATGAAGAAGCCTTCTGGACACTTGCTTATGTACTGGAGTCTCAGCCACACTCCTAGTCAGCAGTCTGTGATAACCTAAAATGTAAACAGCATAAATTTCATTTAACCTTATCAAGAAGTGGCAGCAAGCCAAAGGGGGCAGTTTAAACTTATGTGTGGCTTGCTACTCATGCCAGAGTGGTTCTTGCTTGTTTTCACTTAATGGTTTTTGCACTAATGTCTAACCATAGGATTCAATTGAACATGATAACAACAGTTTATCAGCATTAGAGACTGAGTAATCAGCCAATGTAAAATACTGTAAAATTATTCTCTAATAAGCAGTCCTGGAAAAAAAAATACTTATTAGAACGAATACATTCACTCATCAGTGGTTTTTATGATTAAATGAAATAAAGTATGCAAAATGCTGATATGCCACGCAGCTTCAAGGTATTTAATAAGATCCAGCCAGCTGGCATGAATTTTTGCAGATTATGTAACTGAGCTACTCATGGAAGAACTAGTTTAAAGGGACTTAAAAGTGACTAGGAAGAGGGCGCCTGGGTGGCTCAGTTGGTTGACTGTCTGCCTTCGGCTCAGGTCATGATCCCAGGATCCTGGGATCGAGCCCCACATCAGGCTCCCTGCTCAGCGGGGAGCCTGCTTCTCTCCCTCCCTCTGCCTGCCGCTCCCCTCGCTTGAGCCCTCTCATCAAATAAATAAAATCTTAAAAAAAAAAAAAGGTGACAAGGAAGAGAAGGGATATCAGCAGGAATGTGGCATAAGGACCTCTGAAATAACTCTCCTCCATAAAAGGAATGAGAACACTGGGCAAAAATGGGCAAAATCAGCTTCTTTAGAACTCTGGAAATTAACCAGTTTATAACAATCCATGGAGTATTTATCCAAGAAAGACAGTGAATCCCAGTAACAGCGAGCTCCACAGAACTTCATCTTGCCTGTGTCCTGACCCCCTCTCCCCAGCCCTGTAGCCGTGAGAACCAACCACTGTGCAAACCAACAGCCCAGGGGCCTGTGAATGGGCCAAACAGGACCGAGGCGCCTCCAAAGCGCCCCTCCCAGCTGTCATTATCTGACCCGTCTGGCCGCTTCCTGCAAAACCCCATGCTCCAGGGTGGTCCCTGTTTGACCTCAGCACTCACCCAGTGCAAACAACCTCTTTCCCGGGAGCACGTACTGAAACCGGTCGGCAGCAACTGTAAACATCACAGCTGCCAGAGGGAGTGGACAGCTGGGGCAAACGCCACACTAACCGAAAGTTTAAAAGGGAACACTGGGGAAGGAGGCGTCTACGGGGGCCTCTGTAAACCTCCAACATATTCCTGGGAACCTAAAACTCCATGCAATGTAAGGGTGTGTGCCTGCCTCGGAGAAGCCTCTAAGGCCTAAGCTGTCACCGTGGCTAACCCGGAGTCTTCAGTACTCAGCCAGGCAGCTTACCTTTCTGAGGAAATGAGCCAATACACCTCGGCCCTCGGCAAAGGCTGAGAAGCTTAGTGGTTCCAGGCATTTAAGGAAATCTGTCCGATCACGAACAGAATCACCGAGCTAACTGAGCCGACATCAGTGACCACACATGACAGAACACAGGCTTTGAAGAATTAGTTCAGGAAAGTCACCAAGCAAAGAATGGCACGAATGATAATCAACCCTGGCTGGGAGGGTACAGGTCTGTCCGAACTGCCTTGTTATGTCGTCAATAAAACACGAGACATGCAAAGAAGCAAGAGAGTTTGGCCCAGGTGCAGAGAAAGAGAAAAAAAAACCAAACCAGTCATCAGAAGCAGTCCCCGAGGGATTCCAAACACTGGATTTGTTAGACCAAGACTCTAATTAGCTATTTGAAATATGTTCAAAGGCCTAAAAACACCACATCCAAAGAACCAAAGGGAAGTAGGAGACTGAGGACTTGCCCCAAAGAGAACATCAATAAAAAGACAGAAATCCTAAAAAAAGAACGAAACAAATTCTAAAGTTGAAAGATGAAAAATGTATGAGAACGGCTTTGGCAGAGGAGTCAACGAATTTGAAGATGGGCTCATTTAGATTACCCGGCCTGAGGGACAGAAAAAGGGTGATGAGAGACCGCCTCAGACACTGTCAAGCACAACATTCACATACGGGAACCCCAGGAGAGGAGAGAGAAGCCCGAAGAACATCTGAAGAAATGTGGGCTGAAAACTTCCCAACTTTGATGAAAGACATTACACATCCAAGCACCTCAATAACCCGAGAAGGATAAAGTCGGAGACCCACACTTCCACAAGCCATAACCAAACTGTCAGAAGTCAGAGAGAATCTCGAAAGGAGCCAGAGATCAGGGAATCGTCAAGTACAAAGGATCCTCTAGAAGTGTAACAGCTGATCTCTCATCAGGAAGGAAGGACAAAAGACACTGCGACGATGTATTCAAAGGGCTGAAAGAGAAAAGACTCGACCAAGTATTCTATATCCAGCAAAATTATTGCTCAAAATGAAGGAAATTAGCATGTTCCCAGATCAAAAACAAACTCCCCCCCAAAAACAAAACAGAATTTTCAAGTAGCAGACCTGCCCCACTAGAGGGAGCCCCTCAGGCTGAAAGGGCACTCAAGGGTGAGACGAATGCACAGGAAGAACTAAAGAGCACCAGTGAAGGAACTGCCTAAGTAAATATAACGTATGGCACAAAAGCACTTTTTGTCTGTAACTCTTTTTCTCCTAGGAGTTAAAAGACAAAGTGATAATTATAAATTGCTGTTGATGGGGGTGCTTGGGTGGCTCGGTCAGTTAGGTGTCCGACTCTTGATCCCAGCTTGGCTCTCAATCTCAGGGTCCTGAGTTTGAGCCCCGGGCTGGGGTTCCACACTAGGTCATGAAGCATACTTTAAAAAATAATTAAATAATAAAAAATAAATTGGTGTTGATGGGCATACAATGTACAAAGACGTAATGTGTATGAAAATACAGCACGAAGGACGGAGTAGGAAACAGAACTGAATTTATAGGAGCAAAGTCTTAGAGTACTATTGAAATTAAACTGGCATTAATCTGAATGAGGCTGTTATATTAATCAAAATCCCGGCGGAGCGGGTGATGTCACATAAAATAGTGCCATAATCAGCTCTCGGGGTTGGTCTCTCCACCAAAAACAAGCAGTAAGCTAGGGGGGAACATGATCAGAATCAAGTATTTTGGAACTATGGGACCCAACTGGACACTTGTAACAATAAGGGAAATGCTTTATATGAAAAGGAGATGCTGATTTTTGATAAGGGACACCATGCATGAACAGCTATGATCTCCTTTCCTCAGCCCCGCTGCAGCTGTGGGGAGAGGCCCAAATTCTGGGAGCAGCTGGCCGGTGGTAGAGCAGACAGACAGTGAGGACCCTGTCCTCCAAACCTGGGGCTGTGTGCTTTGGTCAATGTGGTGGACCCCTGAGGGGCTGGTGCACACACTTGCCTTGGTTTTGGACCTCTCGGGATGCACTGGCTTTCCCTTAGTGCACCCCTGGGAAGACTATTTTTTTTTTAAAGATTTTTTTTTATTTTGAGCGAGTAAGACAGAGAGCACACATGCAAACGGGGAGGGACAGAGGGAGAGACACTCAAGTGGACTTCACATGGAGCACAGAGCCCAACTCAGAGCCCGACTTGGGGCTCAATCTCACAACCCCAAGATCATGACCTGAGCTGAAATCAAGAGTCAGACGTTTAACCAACTGAGCCACCCAGGTGCTCCATCCCTGGGAAGATTTAAAGGGACAAGAATACCTTCTTGTTTTTCCCTTTTTGGAGTCAGATGTTTAAGGAAATCTTTGTCAGGTCACTAGTTAGCCACAGAAATAACAGAACAGAAACTCCAGTGACCACACACAACACAGAATACATGCTTTACAAAAAGTCTGGAAAACAGAGCAGATGTTTCAATACACACACACACAAAGTCACTGGTCAAGGACATCAAATCGTTTTTTTTTTTTAAAGATTTTATTTATTTATTTGTCAGAGAAAGAGACACAGAGAGCATGCACAAGCAGAGGGAATGGCAGGCAGAGGGAGAAGCAGACTCCCTGCTGAGCAAGGAGCCCAATGCAGGACTTGATCCCAGGGTCCTGGGATCATGACCTGAGCTGAAGGCAGTCTCTTAACGAACTGAGCCACCCAAGTGTCCCCAAATCAAGTTTTCTAAATATGCTCAATGAGTTCAAGAAAATCATGAAGAACTAAAGAAAATCAGGAAAACAATGTATGAACAAAATGAGGGTATCAATAAAGTGATAAAAATTATTAAAAGAGGGATGCCTGAGTGGCTAAGGTCATGATCCCAGGGTCCTGGGATCAAGTTCCACAATGGGCTCCTTGCTCAGCAGGAGCCTGCTTCTCCCACTGCCTGCTGCTCCCCCTGCTTATGCTCGCTTGCTCTCTGACAAAATCTTTTTAAAAAATTGTTAAAAGAAACCAAATTCTCAAACTATTCCAAAAAATAAAAGAGGCAGAAAACTTCCAAATTCATTCAACAAGGCCAGCATTACCCTGATACCAAAACCAAAGACACTATAGAAAACTATAGGCCAGTATTTCTGATGAACGTAGATGCAAAAATCCACAACAAAATATTAGCAAACTGAATCCAAAAATACATTAAAAAATCATTCACCACGGGGCGCCTGGGTGGCACAGCGGTTAGGCGTCTGCCTTCGGCTCAGGGCGTGATCCCGGCGTTATGGGATTGAGCCCCACAACAGGCTCTTCCACTATGAGCCTGTTTCTTCCTCTCCCACTCCCCCTGCTTGTGTTCCCTCTCTCGCTGGAGTCTCTATCGCTGTCGAATAAATAAATAAAATCTTAAAAAAAAAAAAAAATCATTCACCACAATCACGTAGGATTTATTCCAAAGATGGAAGGGTGATTCAATATTTGCAAATCAGCAGGATACTTCACACGAACAAGAGAAAATACAAACCATATGATCATCCCAATAGATACAGAAAAAGCATTTAACAAAATACGACATCCACTCACAATAAAAACTCACAACAAAATAGGCTTAGAGCGAACATACCCTCAACATAATAAGGCCATAGATGAAAAACCCCCACAGCTAACATCATACTCAATGGTGAAAAACAGAGCTTTTCCTCAAGATCAAGGACAAGAGTGTCTACTCTCAACCACTTTTATTCAACACAGTGCTACAAGTCCTAGCTGCAGCAATCAGACAAGAAATAAAAGGCATCCAAATTGATAAGGAATAAGTAAAACTGTCACTATTTGCAGATGACACAACACTATATATAGAAAACCCTAAAGATTCCATCAAAAAGCTACTAGACTGATAAGTGAATTCAGTAAAGTTGCAGGATATGAAATTAATATACAGATATCTGTTACATTTCTACACACTAGTAATGAAGTAGCAGAAAGAAAAAGAAAAAAGGGGCGCCTGGGTGACTCAGTTTGTTAAGCATCTTCCTTCAGCTCAGGTCATGATCCCAGGGTCCTGGGATCAAGCCCCACACTGAGCTCTCTGCTCAGAGGGAAGCCTCCTTTTCCCTCTCCCTCTGCTCATGGGCTCTTTCTCTCGCTCACTCTATCTCTCAAATAAATACAGAAAATCTTTTTTAAAAAGTTTTAAAAAATTAAAAAAAGAAAAAGAAGACAATCCCATTTATAATTGCACCAAAAAGAATAAAATACCTAGGAATCAACTTAACCAAGGAGGTGAAAGACCTGTATTATGAGTAGTATAAAACACTGATGAAAAAGATAGAAGATGGCACAAATAAATGGAAAGATATACCATGCTCATGTATTGGAAGATTTAATATTGTTAAAATGTCCATGCCACCCAAAGCAGTCTACAGATTCAATACAATCTCTATCAAAATACCAACAGCATTTTTCACAGAACTAGAATAATACTAAAATTTGTATGAAACCACAAAAGACCCCAATTAACCAGAGCAATCTTCTCAATCCCAGATTTCAAGATCTACTACAAAGCTGTAGTCATCAAAACAGTATGGTACTGGCACAAAAACCGACTCACAGATCAACAGAACAGAACAGAAAGCCCAGAAATAAGCCACACTTATATGGTCAATCTACAACAAAGGAGGTAAGCATATACAATGGCAAAAAGACAGTCTCTTCAATAAATGGTATTGGGAAAATTGGATAGCTACATGCAAAAGAACGAAACTGGACCACTTTCTTACACCATACCCAAAAATAAAATGGATTAAAGACCTAAGTTGAGACCTGAAACCATGAAAATCCTAGAAGAGAACACAGGCAGTAACTTCTTTGACATCAGCCTTAGCAACTTCTTTCTAAATATGTCTCCTCAGGCAAGGGAAACAAAAGCAAACATAAACTATTGGGACTACACCGAAATATAAAAAGCTTCTGCACAGCAGAGGAAACCAACAAAACGACAAGGCAACCCACTGAGTGGGAGAAGATATTTGCAAATGACATATCCAATCAGGGGTTACTGTCCAAAATACGAACTCAGGCAAGTCAACACCAAAAAATAATTCAATTTAAAAATGTGCAGAAGACCTAAAACAGACATTGCTCCAAAGACACCCAGATAGCCAACAGACACATGAAAAGATGTTTAACATCACTCATCATCAGGGAAATTCAAATCAAAACTACAATGACATATTGCATCGCACCTGTCAGAATGGCTAAAATCAACAACACAAACAAGTTGGCGAGGATGTGGAAAAAAGGGTATCCCCGTGCACTGGCTGGTGGGGCACAAGCTGATGCAACCACTGGGGAAAACAGTATGAAGGTTCCTTAAAAAAAATTAGAAATAGAATTACCATATGATTTAGTAATTCCACTACTGGGTATTTACCCAAAGAAAATGAAACCACTAATTCAAAGAAAAGATATAAGCACCCCTATGTTTATGGCAGCTTTGCAATAGCCAAGATCTGGAAGCAACCCAGGTGGCCGCTGACTGATGGATGGATAAAGATGTGGTACATATACAATGGAGAAGGACTCAGTCATAAAAAAGAACGAGATGTTGGTATCTGTGACAACATGAATGGTCCTAGAGGGTATTTTGCTAAGGGAAGTGAGTCAGAGAAAGACAAATACAGTATGGTTTCACTTACATGTGGAATCTAAAAAACAAAACAAAACAACCCCCGGACTCTTAAATACGTAGAACTGGGAGTTGCCTGAGGGGAAGTGGGTGAGGGATGGGTGAAACAGATAAAGGAATTAATTTTCAAATATAAATAGGTCAAACAGATGAACAGTAATGCACTCCACCCAGCAAGAGCAGAATGTACATTATTCTCACGCGTACACAGAACATTCTCCATTAACAGGACAAATGGTAGAGCATAAAATAAGTCTCAGTAAATAAGACTAAAATACAAGGTTTGTTCTCCAACCACAATGGAATGAAAGTAGAAATTAACAACAGCAGGAAATTCAGGAAACTCACAAATACACAGAGGCCAACACACTCTTAAATAACCAATGGGTCAAAGAAGAAATCACAAGGGAAATTAGAAAATATTTTGATATAATGAAAACACACCATACCCAGACTTACAGGATACAGTTAAAGCAGTGCTTAGAAGGGAATTTGTACCTGTAATGCCTGTATTAAAAAAGAAAGATCTCTAATCAATAACCTAAAATTAAAGCTCAAAAAGATCAAACTAACACCAAAGTAAGTAGAAGGAAGGAAATGATAAAGAGTGCATAGGAAATCAATGAAATCAAAAATTAAAAACAACAGGAAAAAAAAAAAAAATCAACGAAACCAAAAGTTGGTTCTTCGAAAAGATCATTAAATTGACAAACCTTAAACTAGACTGACCAAGAAGAGGGAAAACCCAAACTACTATGAAAGAGGGATCATAGATACTGACCTCACAGAAATTCAAAGGACTATTAGGGAATGCTATGAGCAACTGTTTAACAGCAAAGTCGATGACCAAGAAGAAACAGACAAATTCCTAGAAAGACACAAACACTGAAAACAGACTCAAAAAGAAACAGATAATCTAAAGAAACCTATAAGAAGTAAAGGATGGAATTAGTTATCAAAAAAACTCCCCACAAAGAAATACTCAGGACTGGCTTTAATGTTGAATTCTACCTAACATTTTAAAAAGAATTAACATCTTAAAATATATGGTCAGTTTACTTTTGACCAAGATGCCACGACAACTGAATGAGGAAAGAAGTCTTTTCAACAAATGGGACTGGGACAACAGGATAGCCACATACAAGAGAATGACATTGGGCTCCTATCTCACACAAAATAATGCACAAAAGTTAACTCAAAATGGACCAAAGACTGAAACGGAACAGCTTAAACTCTAAAATTGGATTAAGTAGTGGTTTTTTAGCTATGACACCAAAAGCATAAGCAATGACAAAAATTCATAAATTGCTTTAAAATGGACTTCATCAAAATTATGCACTTTTTGTGTAGTGTAGGGCACTATCAAAGTGAAAAGACAACCCACAGATTGGATATCTACAAATCATATATCTGATGAGGGACTAATATCTACAATATATAAAGAATTCTTGCAATTCAACAATTACAATTTTTAACTGACATTTCAATTAAAAAATGGGCAAAAATTTGCATAGACATTCTCTAACGTAGACATACAGATGGCCAGCAGGCACATGAAAAGACGCTCAACATTAGTCATCAGTGAAGTACAACTGAGAACCACAATGAGATCCCACTACACACACACCCAGGAGGACACTTAGAATCGAAAAGAGAGACAACAGGGGCCCCTGGGTGGCTCAGTCACTTAAGCAACTGACTCTTGATCTCAGCTCAGGTCTTGATCTCAGGGTCGTGAGTTCAAGCCTCGGCTGGCCTTCATGCTGGGTGTAGAGCCTATTTTAAGATTTTATTTATTTATTTTTAAAGATTTATTTATTTGAGAGAGAGAGAGAAAGAGAAGGGGGAAAGGGCAAAGAGAGAGGGTGAGAGAAACTCAAGCCGGCTCCATGCTGAGCGCAGAGCCTGACCCAGGGCTCGATCTCATGAGCCTGAGATCATGACCTGAGCCGAAACCAAGAGTCAGATGTGCAATCAACTGACCCACCCAGGCATCCCCAGCCTAGTTTAAAAAAAAAAAAAAGAGAGAGAGAGAGAGAGAGAGGGAGGGACAACAGAAGGTAGGTGTGGAGAAATGAACCCTCATACATTGCTAGTGGGAATGTAAAATGGTATAGCCACTTTGAAAAACAATTCAGTGTTCCTCAAACAGTTAAACAGAGTCATCACATGGCCCTGAAATTTCATTCCAAGGCATGTGCCTGAGAATGAAAAACATGTCTACCCAAAATCTTGTACATGAATGTTTACAGAAGCATTATTCGTAAAAGCCAAGAAGTGGAAACAGCTCAAACGTCCACAAACTGATGAAGGGGTAAATGAAAGACAGTTTAGCCATACAATGGTATATCATGGGCAATAAACAGAAGTGAGGTGCTGAGACGTGCTACCGCACATATATAAAGCTTGAAAACATTATGCTAAGTGATAAAAGCTGGTGTACAGTGTATGATTCCACTTATAAGAAATACCCACAAGAAGGCGCTTGGGGGGCTCAGTTGGTTAAGCACCCACCTTCAGCTCAGGTCATGATCCCAGGGTCCTAGGATAGAGCACAGCATTGGGCTACCTGCTCAGCAGGGAGTCTGCTTCTCCCTCTCCCCTCTGCTCATGCTCTCTCTCTCTCTCTCTCAAAATAAAAAAATCTTAAAAAAAAGACAAGATAAGACCCACAGGAGGCGAATCCACAGAAACAGCAAGTAGGTTGACTAGTAGTTGCCTCCAACTGGGAAAGTCAGGGGAATGGAGTGACTGCTAACGGAAATATGGTTTCTCTCCAGAGAGATAAAAACGATCCACGGGGGCGCCTGGGCGGCTCAGTCGTTAAGCATCTGCCTTCAGCTCAGGTCATGATTCTGGGGTCCTGGGACTGAGCCCCACGTAAGTCTCCCTGCTCAGCAGAGAGCCTGCTTCTCCCTCGCCCACTGCCCCTGCTTATGTTTCCTCTCTCGCTCTGTCAAATAAATAAATAAAATCTTAAAAAAAAAAAAAGCCAAAATTCACGATGATGGCAGCATAACTTTGTAAATATAACAGAGACAGGTGAATAATACTTTACTCAATTACTAAAAGAACAAAAAAGAAAACAACAACAAAAAAACAAAACCCCAAAAGACTTGAAAACAACTGGTCACTGTCCTTTCTTTTTCATTGGTTTTGTAAAATAGATGCTTGTCTGTGGGGGCGTGGAGGGAGAGAGACCCCAAGGGGAAAACTGATGGTAACCAAAGAGAGGAAAACAGAGGATCAATGAGCTTCTGCAACTAACAGAGTCTGGAGGCTGCTTTGGATCCAAGAGCCCCCTTCTCTTGGCTACCCTAAAAGATTGTACCTTTGGTCCTCTTGAAGTTGTCAGGTTTACACTCCAGACCTTCCACTGCGGACACGGAGTGGCTTCTAGGCAACCCCCGCTTTGCCGATCTCTTTGAAGGAGAAATCATTTCGTGGTTGAAGAGATTTCTTCGAACTTTGGTCACTTCTGAAAAGAAAGTGAAAAAAAAAAAAAAGCAACATTTACAAATATTCATATTTACTAACAGTATTTCCTTAAATATTATACTCACATGATGCATTCAAACTATTTACTCTTACAAATTCAGTTTAAACCCAACTTTTCAGGAACACGAGGAAGGCCCACATCACTTAAATTAGAGGCTGTCCTCATTGTAAAATGGACACAATCCTTAAGAGGCTGGCTACTGTAGGTCAGGGGCTTTTAACTATACGCCACTGTTGTGATGATTTTCCTCACTTTTGACTTTTTGACTGCTTTGTATTCAGCTCAGCTCCAAGGAGAGGAACTGTTCCTTTCAATTCCACAATCTCATTCTTCTTCTTCTTCTATTTTACGAATTTGCTGGGTTACTTTAAATGCTCTTCCTGACTCCAGAGCATGAGAACTGTATGACCAGTTAGACTCAAAGTTAGAAGAAACAGCTTGAGAGTCAAAAACGACTTGACAAAGCTAGCAGGATGGCACCTTAACCTGAAAGAAGATGGCCGAGTGGAGGCTACGCAAAATCTCACTAAGGATAAACTCTTCTAAGAGCAGGTCATTTAAAAACAAACCAAATTAACCATGATCCACAAGCTGGGAGAAGCCCTTATATTTACCCACTGATGACCAACATTACTGTTAAGGATACCAATAACACCCACGTTCCAAAAAAATGCCTGAAACGGGATTTAGGACCTGACAGCCAAATTTGATTTTTTCCTTTGTTTTCCCAAGTTTTTAAAAGTTGAATATTGACAGAAAGCTTCAAAGAATAACACATTACACGTAGAATCAACACTAAAATTCACCAGCCGTCAGCATTGTTTTCTCCCTGCACCTCTCTCTACGTTTACACAGTTTTTCCCACCCCCAAATGCTGCACGGTAAGATGGGGTCGTCCGAACGCCTCAGTTCCCTGCACTTCAGTGCACATCCCCCAAGGACAGGGGCATGGCACCCAGCATACTTCCCATCTTCCCATTTCTCTCCTGGTCAGTGATCTCCCTTACCGCTCCCCCCCCTCCGCCCCGTTCCATAGAAGTTAAGACGCAAGCAAGGATCATGTGGTGCGTTCGGCGGTCACCCTTAAAGTGCTTTCATCTAAACCAGTTTATCACTTCTTTTCCTTTTCGTGGCTTTCATAATAATGGTGTTTTTAAAAAAGATTTCTGGCCAGTGATTTTGCAGAATGCAGTATTTTGAGACCATGTGAATACCTCATTCTCCTAGCACATGGTGTCTGGGCCTATTTCATTAACCAATGATTATGCAAAATTCTAATTTATAACTGTATGCGGCTGCTAAAATACACGCAATTAAACTAAGTTTGTCACACTAGTCAATAAACGTGTGCAATGCGAAAGCACAGTATACCTTGTACTGAATCCTTCACAGGAAGTGGAAGCTGCGGAGGAGGAGGACGAGAGCTCTCCTGAAAGAGGAGGAAATCGGCATTCATTTAAAAGAATAAAAATCCCACATGAAATCCTCTGACCCTTGCACTTCCACTTGTAGGAATACTTGTAAAATGCACAGAAACAGAGATATGTTCTAAGGACAACTGAAGCCTGCTCTGTAATACAAAATAAGAAACACCCTCGATACCCAGAGTGACGAATTTTGATCCATCCATCCAACACAGACATTAAAACACCAAGAAGACCTCTAGAAACACAGGAGGAAGGAAGACCTATCTGTACGTACACAGAAACTAGTCCATGATGGGGGAAAAAGGAAAAACAACCCAGGGGTACAGCAGGTTTGTACAACCATTTGTAATGTGTATGTGTGTGTATAACAGATATGAAGACACCTTTGATGTGTGCTATTGGTATATATAGAAGAGGGCCTGGAACAGACACAACAAACAGTCACCAAGGATTACTTCTGAAGAGTGAATGAACGAGGGGCAACTGAGTGGCTCAATCAGTTGAGCATCAGACTCTTGATTTGGGCTCAGGTCACAATCTCAGGGTTGAGAGATTCTCAGGGTTGTGAGATCGGGCCCCTGTGGCAGGCGCCACGCTCAGCAGGGAGTCTGCTTGAGATTCTCTCCCTCTCCCCCACTCCTCTCCCTCTCTCTCAAATAAATAAATAAAATCTTTAAAAAAAAAAAGAATGAATGGAGAACAGACACTCTTAAATTTTAACTTTATAGGATTTTCCATTTTTTTGACGATGATCATGTATACCATTTATAAGTAAAAAATAAGGGAAAACCCATATAAATTAGAGGATGACTATACTCTTAAGGACTTCTCTGCATTAATCTATTTACTATTCAATAGTCTAAACATCTAGAAGCCTCTAAACAATGGAATTGTTTTTAAGGCTTTTGTTTCTTTCCAATTATGCCAATATATTTCTTGAAGAATGAACTACCACATGGAGGCTGACTTAGGGAGTGCTAGAAAGGACTGCAAATCATTACAACATCTAGAGAGAAAGGAGGCCTGACACCTTTGTGGCCATCCACTTCTTGCTTTGTGGCCCTCCACTTCTGGATTTCCCGCTCTCCACTCAGGATTCCAAGATACACAAGATTGCATCTTTTTCCCTTATTATAATTATTAAGGATATTAAGGAAGTGAACACCACTAACTCTTAAAACAATAATCCCACCTCCAATTCCAAAAGACAGCTATATATCTCTAGAAACAAAACCACTATTGTGATGATTAATGCTAGTTAAAGCTAGTTGTTACAGAATTTTAACTCTTCTCAGTTCATGCAGTTCAAAAAGTTTCAATGCCCTGTTTGTTTCCCTCCTTTCCCTAACAAGATATCAATTCTACTTAATAAATAGACTCCAGCTGGGTTTCTTTCTTTTTTTTTTTTTTGCCACCAACAAAGCCTCAAGTTCTCATATCTGCCACCAAACAAAAAAAACAAAACAAAACAGCAATCACCTGGCTCCATGACAGCTGCCCCCACCCCACCTTACTGCAGTAAAGTGTACTGAAAAGTACCTTCTGGTCTGCAACCAAAGTCCTATTATGATGCACATTATTTTTAATGGTCTCTTTGCTTAGGTTATTATTTTGAGTTTGCTTATCTAAAGATTTTTAATTAACTTACTCATTTTTTTGTTTTTCTTGTTATCACCTCTAACTGTCATACTTTTGGGTAAGATGGTTTATCTTAAATTTATAGTTCTTTAGTTGTTGGATTCCAATTGAATACTCATTTATAAAAACATCTCATTTTATTTCTGTATCCTCCAGTGTCCACTTCCTCCAAGTAGAGACACTGCCCTTCAAGCTTATCTACTGCATCAACTCTTGCTGGAAGGAACAGATCCAGTAGTACTATTCCTGTCTCTTGGAAATAACTTACATTTTTTGTAGCTCTCTTGGACATTTTGGGGATCTCAATTTGTCGAAGGGTCTGCGAAACCTCTGCAATGCTTTTATGTCTTATTAATGCATTTTTCCTTTTAAAAATAGAAACAAACAGCCATTATACATTCAACAGAAGTTACAAGTAAGTTAGAAAAGAATCAGAGTTGAAAATAAAACAGTAATTAAATAAAAGTCAGTTATCTTGGCATTGGTCTGAATTTGTAGCAAAACATGCCAACCTCACAATTTCCAAAAGTTAACTACTATCAGTTCAACTAGTTATGAACAACGAAGAGCACCAAAGAAAACAAAGTACACCGAAGCCCGAAACTTATCTCACAAAAGGCTTCTAGCTCCTGGAGACCCCGCGTGGACAGGCAAGAGCACTGTGGACTACGTTATCAACCCTGTATACTCCCTGGATAATAAAAAGGTTGCCAGATGCTGCATGCTAGGTGCCAACACATGGCTTCTGGGATTCAGACAGAAGGACAACTAGTAATTCAACAAACTGTACCAAGACAACTGCCCTCTGTCAGAACGACAAAAGAACAAGTATTTCCTTCAATTCCTTGAGCTCCTACCTTCTCTTCTTAGCTGATCGGGTGCGAAGCTCCTCCAGCTGGTCAGACTCAGTGCCGCCCGACACTGCTCGATGAGCACTTGACGGAAGAGGCACAGAAAGAAGGGGTGATATGTTCTCTTGTGTCATGGAGTCGTCGCTGAAAAAATCTAGAGGAAGGACACCAGCCAGCTTCTGAGGAATCATAAACCCTAGGCTGTCATAAAGATTTCCAAGTGTCTTCGGGATGGAGTCAATATACCTGCAGAATAGATCGGTTAAAGATGCCACAGTCACCATTCCGCCCTCTCTGTTCCATCCCTCATCCAGCAGGAGAAACAGTCCTTAGAATTCCATAATCACATAACACCACACGTGGTTCCAGGTAAAATAGTTCAAAAATTAGTAGTCCTCCTGGGGCGCCTGGGTGGCACAGCGGTTAAGCGTCTGCTTTCAGCTCAGGGCGTGATCCCGGCGTTAGGGGATCAAGCCCCACATCGGGCTCCTCCACTGTGAACCTGCTTCTTCCTCTCCCACTCCCCCTGCTTGTGTTCCCTCTCTCGCTGGCTGTCTCTATCTCTATCGAATAAATAAATAAAATCTTAAAAAAAAAAAAAAGTTAGTAGTCCTCCAACTCACAATTCCAAAATTTCTTCCAGGAACTTCGCTAGGTACGCCGAATCCTCAGTTAGACACACCGTGCGCAGCAGGTCTGTCACCTGAAGGAGATATTCAAAAATGACCACATGCCTCGCGCAGGGAAGCCGAGAGCCGCTCAGCCTTATTTCCAGCAGCTAGGTACTTGCCTCCTTCACCACCTGCTCCATCTCAACGGTGCTGTCGTGGGCGGAAGGGCACTGCAGACACAGCTCCAAACGAAGAAATACCTGAAGCTGGCACCTTGACAGAGTAACACAGTTGGGTCATATCTATCTTGAGTGCCATTTAACTAAAAGTCCCCTCCTTTTCAGCAAAGATCTGTTTACAAAAGAACCGACAACCAAAAAGGAGAAGAGCCATTGCTTTCTCCAAATTACAATATGGTTATCAGGTAAATAGGTAACTCAAACTGCACGTGAGAACAGCACAAAGAATCAGCCACAAAAAGCCTCTATGAGCAACCGGCAATCTAGTTTGTATGTGTTTATTTATCAATCAATCAATTTTAAATGGATCCAAGCAAATCTTGGACCTGTTTTGGAGTGATGGTAAAAAACAAGTAAATAAATCGCGGTAGTTACTCACTCTCTGACTTTATCTTCATCCAGTTTTTCCCCTAGATTCTGTCGAAGACTTTTGCTAGTTTTTAAGAGGCTATTTTTTACTTGATTCAGGCAGTTCATCTGAAAATACAATATTACATAGGAGAATAAGGAATTACTTATTATTTCTAATTTATTTCACAGCTGATTAATGTCCTAAGAAGGGAAGTACATTCCCTTACGAATTGTCCCCTTATTTCATTTGAATGAAAAGTAGTGAAAGGAATGTGCAGACTGCCTGGGTGGCTCAGTCGGCTGAGTGTCAGACTCTTGGTTTCAGCTCAAGTCATGATCTTGGGGTCATGGGATCAAGCCCCCCATTGGGCTCTGTGCCTGACACAGTCTGCTTGAAATTCTCTCTCCTTCTCCCTCTGCCCCTCCCCCCACTCAAGCACTCTCTTTAAAAAAAAAAAAAAAAGAATGTTCTTCCTTCATATCTTCAAAAGGAACATGGTAAAGTGAGAGCAAGAGGGCTCCATGGATACAACAAGCCTGCATATCTGACCTTTCTTTAAAAAAAAAAAAAAAAAAAGATTCCATAAAGTGGTGACTGAGAAATCTAAGGCCTGTAGAGGTGCCTGGGTGGCTCAGTTGGTAAAGCGCCTGACTCTTGATCTCAGGGTTGTGAGTTCAAGCCCTGCATTGGGCGTGAAGCCTACTTGATAGATAAGGACTGTAAACAACTCCTGTCCACTTTAGAGAATCCTGGCTTTCACCACTAACCATGAATAAAAACAATGAGAGCATGGTCTAAACCAGTGGTTGGCAACATTTCCTGTGCATAAGAATCATCTAGCAAGCTTTTTATAAGTACGTATGCCCAGGACTGAAGCCCCAAAGATCTGCTTCAGTGGTCTTGAGGAAGCCAGGCATCAGCATTTAAAAAAAATGTTCTAGGTGACTCTGGGTAAGAACCATCAGCTTAATTCATGCAGCTAACATGTGGGTGAGGACAGAGATTTCATTAGAAAAGAAGTACATGTAATTACCACTACCCTCATTTGGCCTATTTCCTGGATTTCTGCCTTACCAGTTCACCATGTCCACCTTCCAAGGTCTGGAATTACATTCACCACCTTGCTTATCTTACTTGTGAATCACATACCACATAACAGTCATTTCCCAAGACATATGAACCAAACCCGCCAACGAGCAACTAACCACTCCATACTCTTACTTCTAATTCCTTGGTGCCTTTGGACTTTAGGAATGCTTTAATGGTTGAGATCATATTCTGAGCACATGAATGCAACATGGTTTCACCTGCGGCCACAGTCTTTTGGTAATTTTCATGTATGTAAGATAGGAGCTCCTCTTCTGTTTTAAAATCTGTGAAAAAAAAAAAAAATCAAATTGATCATCACATCCAGCTGAAGTCACTGTGTGGTTTAAGCCAGTGGTTGTCACTGGAAATTTTTGCGTCCCCGGGGACATCTGACTGTGTTTGGGTTGCCAGACTGGTGGGGATGAGGAAGATGCTCCTGGCACCTAGTGGGCAGAGGCCAGGAATGCTGCTAAACTGCCTATAGCACCAAGGAGCCCCCACAGCAGATTATCCCACCCAAAACGTCAATAGTGTGGAGGCTGAGAAATTGCAGAGATGGTAATTTTAAGGCTTTGCAAATCAAGTGTGCATGTTATCTATTTAAGGATAACAATTAATGGTAGATAGACAAGCTATAGGGGTACCTGGCTGGCTCAGTCAGGGGAGCACGTAACTCTTGATCTCAGGGCTGTGAGTTTGAGCCCCACGTAGGGTACAGAGACTACTTGAAAATAAAATCTTAGGGGCACCTGGGTGGCTCTGTCGTTAAGTATCTGCCTTTGACTCAGGTCATGATCCCAGGGTCCTGGGATTGAGCCCCGCATTGCGCTCCTTGCTCAACAGGAAGCCTGCTTCTCCCTCTGCCACTCCCCCGTTGTGTTCCCTCTCCCCCTGTGTCTCTCTCTACCAAACAAATAAAATCTTTTAAAAATAAATAAATAAATAAAATCTTAAAAAGGCAAAACAAAACTATATAACCTCCAAACCTAGCAGAAAGGAAAAAGAGGAATAAACAAAACTTGATTAATCCCATAGTCTGCTAGAAAGGAAAAAAATAAAAACTATAGAAAGCACAAAATAAGAAACTAAAAAACATCCAAGCTTATCAGTAATTATAAACATTTATTTTACAAATACACTTGTTGGGTAAAAGAAGCTATCAGATTGGATTAAAAAATTCCCTTACATTATGGATGTTGGAAAATATTTAGAATTAAGTATCAATGAAAACAGAATATGGCAAACTTGTATAATGCAGTTAAACTTATACTTAAAAAAGAATTCATAGACTTAAATAATCTTTTAAAGAAATAACAAAAAAAAATAGAGGCACCTGGGTGGCTCAGATGGTTAAGTGTCTGCCTTCAGCTCAGGTCATGATCCTGGAGTCCTGGGATCAAGCCCCACATCGGGCTCCCTGCTCAGCAGGGAGCCTGCTTCTCCCTCTGCCCCTCCCCCTGCTATGCTTTCTCTTTCTCTCTCTCTCTCCCCCTCCCCCCCGCAAATAAAATATTTTAAAAAATAAAATAAAAAATAAAAACCAATCAGCTAAGGGTCCAACACAAGAAATGACATGAGAGTAAACCCCCAAAATAAAGGCAATAATAAAGACAGGAACAAAAATGAATAGGGAAACAAACAAAAAAAGAAATGAGAGGTCAACAGAAACAAAACAATGATTCTCTGAAAACCCAAATACAGAAACCTATAGTAAGACTGAACCATTTTAAATGCAAGAAAGCATAGATAAGCAACATTAGAATGAAAAAATAGAGCAGAGATTTGAAATACTAGTAAGAGGTAAGGTTGAAGTTCATTTTCTCCATAAAGACACCCATTTGTTCCAGCACCATTTGTTGAAAAGATTATCCTTTGCCCACTGAATTACTGCGGCACATTTGTCAAAAAGCCACGTGCCACTGTCAAGCAGGTCTATTTCTGCTCAGAATCTAGTCCAGAAACTGTGTTAATAGCACACGGTCTTGAATGCTGTAAATTTTGCTCTCCCTTGAATGAACCGCATTCTCGAATACTTTTACCGACTCATTAAAGACGTTCTGGCTCATTCAGACCGATGATCATCTATGAATCTAACATTCCAGGGGCAAACAAACAAAACCCTTCAAAGAGCAGAATTTATGTATTTATTCCAGAATTCTCAAAAGAAATCAAAGGTGACATCATGCAGTTACTACCCGAAGTCCATAAGCTATCTTTACGCTCCTCCCACAGGATGGGCTCTGAACGTGCCCTGAGAAATGAGAAACTACTGCAATTCTATCCCTTTTTTAGAAAAGAAACAAAGAATGGTAAAATTAATGTTACTGGACAAAAGTCTTCTGCCCAAATCTGAAAGACCTCAATATCCTAGATCACTCCCAAAGCTTTCCCCTCCCCCTTTATTCCCCACTCTATAAAGCTTCTTTAACCACCTGTCGTAGGGCCATGCCACGGCCCTTGTGACTTAGCGGCTTCTCTGTGGCTTATGCCAATCCCCATCTAGCACGCTCTCTCTTACCTTGCTGCCATCTCGACTCTGCTTGCTCCTCAACATCCCCTGGCTCCTTAGAAGCCTCCTCAGCCTGTTCCGGCCCAGGACTCCCCTTCCCATCCTCCACTCCTGGTGTGTCTTCACTTTGCCAACAAGCAAGTCTTTCCTGTTGTAGATTCTTGGCTCTCTTATGTATTAGGTTGCATTAATTCATTATGTATTTTATATATATATGTGTGTGTGTGTGTATCTGCATATATGAATTATTATCATCTCTGCGGTTGGATCATAAATCTGAAACAGGACACAATCTTATTTTTCTTGTATTCCCCATAACACACGTTGAGGAATGCAGATGTTTGATAAATGTTCATTAATTGAGGAACAGGATTAAAACTTATAAAAATCTGAGGGTATGAAAGAGGAAACATGGCCTTAGACACCAAAAAGCTATGGACTTGAGGAATACCTTTCGGTTTAGAGCTTCTTAGTGTCCTTCCTCGGTTTTCCAATTTATCTGCTGTTCTCCCACCAGCTGTCTTTTGGATCCCTTTGTCCCCGGCTGCATCGGGACTGCCATCCGGACACAGCTTCTGAGCCTTCACGTTCAGCCTCGCAACGTTCAGCATCTTCAGGGAGCGGCACATGGTTTTCATCTTCTGCCGCACCGGAGTACGAGGGACCCCTCCTACCAAAGCAACATTGTGCAGAGAAAAGGAAAACAGCTTTTGCTTCTGCTGGTTTAGGAACCATTTTAATTCAGATCACACATTCTGTGAAAGAATACTGAAATAAAGTATATCCCTTCAGGAGGATCTCAGTTGGGTGGTTCCTGCATCTCTTTGTACCTACAACACGGAGTAGAAAGAGAGCTCTTCTTTAAATCAAAATTGCGGAACTAAACGTCACAACGGGACCCGATGATTTCAGGTAAGGCGAATGCCAAACAGGCCTATTTTGGTGTTTCCCGATGGTCGGAGTTGTGACGGAACTCTTCTGAAAAGGCAACCGAGCAATCTGCATCCAAAGCTACTTTCTCCCACTTTTTGATACAGTAACTTGTTTCTGACAACTTATTCTAAGCCAGGCACTCAACGAATAAATCATACACATGATGTACACTCTAGTATTATTTATAATGATAACAACTGAAAATCTGCTCGACAACATAAGAATTTTGTAAATTTGGTGAAGCAATGAGGGTGGAATAGTAACAAAAAAGGCAAAGTAGCAGATGAATATGTCTAAGCAGTACACGAAGTTGGATTTATACTTCTGTCGTAACTAAAAATGGAAATGGTTTATTAAATAGGATGGTGGGCGATTTTTTAGCATCACTTTTGTACTAATGTAATCATTTTCAAATTTGAAATATAACAACTTGTCCTTTTCTTATTCAGTTACCATTTCAACCTCATTTTAGGGAATGCCAATCTTTTAAAACATACACACTCAAAAAAGACTGCCTCAAGAAACAGTCTATGTGCATACGTTTCTTTCTGCTGTCTTCCTGATGGGACACAGCGGATTCTTCCCGAGACTTTCTCTGGTAGAGTTCAGACAGGCAATATGTTAATTCACTTTCAGTTTTGGAAGACTCTTCCTTATTAGATGAGGCAGACTGTAGTAACCTGTGAACAAGGCAAGAGGTCTAGTATAAAGCTGAAATTCTGGTTTTTCCAAAGTGCTTTAACAACAAAATTCATTACCCTTTTAAAAGCTAATCAAAAGATGTCCGCACAAGAAGCCTTCAAAAATATTTTTTTCTCAGAAGGAAAAATGTCCCTTTCTTCTCGCTTATGATTTAAACAGTCAGAAATGGAAGCTACCTGTTCACAAAACCATTAATCATGACATATAGTATTGATTTCTTTATTAATAAGATTCTTAATGTCCTGGGTACATGCCTAACGCAGGCAACTATTCCATGGTTATTTTTCACTCAGTGTCAATACATTGAAGTATGAGATGACACAGTATATTAAGTGTCACAGTGACTTCTAAGTAATTCTTTCACATCGTAGTAACTAATTTGGAATTGATGAGGAGGGGATGAAGTGGGGCAGAGGGGGTGATTAGTTACCAAACCCTTTTCTGCCTACGACTACATATCAGTCACTAAGCAAACTAAGAGAATGGCACAACTTTCAAAATTTATTACTTGTATTTCACTATCATCCATTATGTGATATTATTTGATTTAAAGCAGGAAAAGTTATGGCGACAGGAGTTGAACCTGCTGGGACTCTCAGCTTCACACATGCAGCAGGTCTGAAGCCGACTTGATTCTCCCTAAGTGTGCTGGGATCGCCTTTCTCTGAGGGGACGGTTTGTTTTTCTGTTAATTTTTTAGAACTTATGAACCTTTCAAATATAGAGTAGAGAAAGCATCACTAGATATGTACCTCCCAGCAAGATTAAATACTTACTAATGGTTTATCCTATGTACTTCAGATTTTTAATGAAATTAAACATTATAGACACAAAAAAGCCCCACTCCATCATTTCCCATCCCTTCCCTCCAGAGGTATTCCTAGACCTGTGTTTATTCATAGAGACATACATATGTACCAAAACCAAATAAACTGCTATTATATACATTCTAAGTTTTTAAAACTATCCTACATCATCCTTTTGCACTTTTCTGTATTCAGCATATTTTTCATGAGCACATAAATAGCTCTAGTTTGTTCAGTTTTACTAATCTATCTATAATACTCTATCATATAACTAGACCATAGTTTTGTTTATCCATTTCACCACCGAGAGACAGTTGGTTCTTTCCACTTTTTCACTTTCAACAACTGGGAATGAACAATCTAGTGTAGCTCTGCTCGAGTTTGTGCAAAAACTTCTCTAATGCAGACCCATACAAGTGGAGTTGCTGGCTATACATGAAGTTTCTGCTTTACTAGGAATACAACCTGCTCTCTGAAATGGTTGTGACCATTTACACTTCCGTCGTCTAAAGTGTTCTCGTTTCCCTGTGTGCTAGATCGGATTTGCTGACCTGGGACAACTGAATGGGTATAAAATAGAATCTCGCGGGGTTTTTCTTATTGTGGGTTTCATTTCCATTTGCCTAAACTGAGCATCACTTTTTTTTTTTAAGTAAGCTCTATGCCCAATATGGAGCTTGAACTCAGGACCCTGAGAGCAAGAGCCACATGTCCTTCGGACTGAGCCAGCCAGGTGCCCCAAAACGGAGTATCTCAGCTTTTCAAATTACTGCTCTGTCGGATCTCATTTATGAACTGCTTGTTCACATTCTTTGCCCAATCACTTATCTTTTCCTTGTTGATTTTTAGGAGCTCTGTACTAATTAAGATACTAATCCTTTGTTATATGGATTATAGCCACCCAGGCCAATGACGAGTCCTTTTCATCATACAAAAAACTTTAAATTATGGTCATCTATTTTCCTTCATGGTTTGAATGCTTGAGGTTTTATGTAAGAAATCCATTCCCAGCCTGAACTACTCCTGTGTTTTCCCTTCTTACGATTTTCAAGTTTTACTTTTTACATTTGTTTTAAAAAATCTATATGGAATTTATCATTGTGTATGCTGTGAAGTAGAAATCTAATTTTTATCTTTTTTCTTCTAGAGAGCCAATTGTCACACCACCATTTATTGAACAGTCTATTCTTTCCCAGATTTATAACTTTGCCTCGGTCATATGCTGAGCTCCCATACAGGTGTGGGTCATTCTGGGGGCACCATACTGTTGCATGGGTCTGTCGATGATTGCACCAATACCACACTGCCTTACTCATTAGAGCTTTATGGTAAACATTGCTATCTTATAGGGGAAAGTGCACCTGTTCTGTCTTAGCCCTTTTAAGCTGACATATGTTCATGAATCAGAAGACTCGTTATTAAGTCAATTCTTCCCAAATTGACCTACAGACTCAGTGCACTCTTGGTCAAAAATCCCAGGAGGCTTTTCTGGTGGAAATAGACTGATTTTATAATTTACATGGAAATGCAAAGGATCTACAATAGTCAAAGCAATTCTGAAAATAAAACAAAGTTGAGAGGACTAAGACTACCTGACTTCAGTACTCAAGACAATGTGGTATTAACACACTGTCTGGACTAGATTCTTTTCAGAACTAGACCTACATGATGGTGGTGAACTGATTTCGACAAAGGTGCCACAGTAATTCAATGATTAAAAGACTATCGTTTAACAAATGGTGTTGGAACAACTGGTTATCTCTGTGGCAAAAACAAACCTTAACTTTACCTCTTAATATTATTTTGAATTTCTTCTATATCTCTTACATTTCTTTTTCTTTTCTTTTCCTTTTTTTTTTAAGATTTATTTACTGTCGGGGGGTGGGGAGTGGAGCTGGCAGGGGCAGAGAGAGACTCTCAAGCAGACTCCCTGCTGAGCACAGAGCCTGATGCAGGGCTCGATCCCACAACCCTGAGATCATGACCTGAGCCAAAACCAAGAATCAGACTCTAAACTAACTGAGCCCTGGGCAACACTCTTTTACATTCCTAATATGGTTTGTGCCCAGGTGGCTCAGTCGGTTAGGCGTCTGCCTTTGGGATCGGGCCCCACATCAGGCTTCCTGCTCTCTGCCTCTCCCTCTCCCTGCCACTTCCCCTGCTTTTGTGTGCTGTCAAATAAATAAAATCTTAAAAAAAACAAAAACAAAAAAACCAAGCAAAAACAAAAACACTGCTTGATTTTGCTATCGATAATTCTATTTTATTTGGCTTCTCAAAGAATCACTTTACGTTTGATTTCTATTGTTTACTTTCTGTGATTCATGTTTGTTCTTATCTTGATTACGGTCTTATTTTTTGGGTTTACTCCTTTGTGTTATTTCCTGTACTGGAGACTTAGTTAATTGGTTTTTAACTTTTCTTCCTTAAAAGATAGTTTAAGTTCTATAAATCTTCCTTGAAGCATAAACTCAGCTGCATTACACAAATGTTATTTTTCTTTTTTACTGAGATTTAATACTAAGTATTTTCTGACTTCCATGAGTGCATTTTACTTTTGTAATTAAATTTTTCCAATTTTTTTTTTATTGGGGTAAAATATACATACCATGAATGTAACATCCTAACCACTTTTAAGTACACAGTTCAGGGGTGTTAAGTAGATTCATAATGTTGTGCTACCATCACCTCCATGCGTCTCCAGAACTCTCTGCATCTTGTAAAACTGAAACTCTATAACCATTAAACAACATTCTCCATGTTCAATTAGTTTTTAATATTATTGGACTATACTAAGAAAATGTGGTATGCTAAACAAACAAACAAACCCATATGCAGATAAGTGAGAGCTGATTTCATCCATCAATATCCAGAGAAATAAAAAAGTTTTACCAAAACGACTCCATCAAACTTGAACTGGCACCACTAAGGTTAGAGCAAGGAAACCACTTTTCCACAACAGCTGCACTCCAGGGAATGGTGCGGCCAAGCTCCTGCTGGGCCCACTCTGGAACAGGAGCAGCTACAGGGACAGGAGCAAAGACGGGAGAGGAAGGAGAGAAAAAGAGGCATTAGGACCAAAGCGGAAAATTCAAGCACTTGCTCCTCCCTTGGATAGGCGGCATTCTTACAAACGACACACAAAGCCACATCACTAACAACATTCCTTCATCCAGACCACCAATTCCAACGGGCCCATGTGGTCCATGAAAAATGCTACCCCAACAATGTACAAACACAGGCTTGCACACGGTTCCTCTAACATTCCAGACACACGCCCTCCTCAGAGTCTTCATGCTTGCGGTTGCCTCTATCAGCAATGTTCTCACCGTATCACTGCCTTCAAGCCTTTGCTCAAATATTACTTTTTCAACAAAGCCTGTTTAAAACTGCAACCCTCCCACCACTTACACTCCCCATTCCTTTTTTCCTGCTTTATTACGATGGCACTTATCTCTTTCAAACATACTATGCAATCTCCTTATTTATTGTCTTGTTTCCCCTGACTAGATGGTACACTCTCTAAGAACAGAGACTTTTGTCTATTTTGTTCTCTGATACATTCCCATTAAACAGTGCCTGCCATAGCAGCCACTCAATAAATCTGTCGAATAAATGAATGGAATAAGTATCCAATTGTTATTTCTATCTAGCTAGCATAAATAAGGTTTGTGTTGTATTAGTAACAGTGCAACAAATTGGAGGTAGACAGAATCACAATAGTTTCATATGCAGTCTTCATTAAATATAGTAATACAAGTTTCATCTTATACCTTTGATTTCAAACCAGGTTCACAGAGCCTTTGGACTCCTCAGAAGTGCTTTAGAATTTCTATAAATAATGATGATTTAAATTGCCTGAAGTATTGTAGCTTGCTTTTATCTGTTTTATAATAGATATTGGGGTTCTACTAAGAGCACAGTGAAAAAAATTTCTGATGGTGGAAAAAACTATAAGCCACTGCCCTGGAGTATGTTAGTTATTGGTTCAGAAACTTACTGCAGGTAGCAGGATCTCTGAGTGAATTGTGAATCTGATTCAATACAATATCCACGACATCAGAAAGAAGGGAAGCTGTATCCTGGGGGCTCTCTGCCACAGCTGCTTGGAAAAAATGTTGTCTTTGAAATTCAGCCTCCTCAGTGCGGAACACGGTGAGAATTGTAGCATTGGTAGAGAGGGGAGAAATAACTCCCGTGATGGGGGGCCAGCCTTCACCAGGGTCCACACTGGCAACCTACATCAGAAGTTCTAATTAGTTGAGAAGACTGTCGTCCTATGGCTAAAGAAGAATGTAGCTTAGTAAAAGACAGGTGACAGTTTCCCCCAATGATTATTATTATAAAAGAGAAAACTGTGGAAAAGACAGGCTGGATGGGTATTAGTGCTAGAATTAAATTTAGTGACTATATAATCCTAACCTCTCAATGTACAAATAAGAAAAACCTAAGGTTACCAGGAATATTTACTAAGCACTTATTATGTGATTATAACTCACTGAGTCCTCACAACTGAGGATCTCACAACCTCACTCTGAGGTAAAAATGATTATTACCCCCATTTTACAGAGGAGGAATTAAGGCTGAGAAATAAATAACCTGTTTAAAGTCACCCAGTTAGTAAGATGCAGAAACTAAGCGCATATGAATTTGAAACCCATACTCTTATCCATGAGGCAACACTACTACTTAAGGGATTTACTCAGATCACAGGGTTGGGCAGCAGAGCTGAGACCCAATCCAGACCACCTGACTCCCGACCCAGGGCTCTATTAGAACACGCAACTCTTAGAATAATAACGGTTCAGGGATTATACAGCTTTTCTCTAAGTGTCTCACAATGGGATCCAAAAGATAGAAGCCTTCTGAGATAATAAAGGCAAAAGACAAAGTAAGATAAGAAATTTGCTGGTTGTTTAAAAATAACCATGACCTTTCAATCAAATCTGGGTATATATGTATTTTTCAGAAGACATTTCTAAGTTTGTGTAACTACTGAACACTACTGCATCTAATTTTACAGTGTAGGGCTTTTAAAAAATGATATTTAATATATAAAGTTAATAAATATATAATAGAACATCTACAAAATAATGAGAAACCAGGCATTTGTTCACCACCCTAAACTAATGCTTGCATTCCATTCGGCCCACTGCTTTTTTTTTTCCCCACGTGAATATAATTTAACTTCATTGGGATCAAGGTACATGCAATTTTATAAACTGTTTCTTCACTAAGGAGCACTATCATATGCGACACGTGTCACTGAAACTACATCATGGAGAACAATCCTTGGCACTTCATAAACACACTCATTTCACCTCACCAGTGTGCTTTGAGACAAGAATAATTTCGCAGGCGCCGGTACTTACCAGGTGTAACTCTTCGGCAGTCAGCCTGCTTACCAGCTGCTGAAACAACATCCGCTGAGCTGATGTGTTCTCCTCTGGACTTTGCAGCATCCAGCTCTCAGTGCCCAAAGTGCTACTTGCTGGGAGAGACCACTGGCTTGCTGTGCCTTTTAGAAAAATTCTGACTGGTTTCTGAAAATGTCTCTGATGCATGGCCAAGGGCTCTAGGGTGACCGTCCATGTTTCTGGAGCCTCTTTGCCTGTTAGAAATAAGGAATATTGGGGCACCTGGGTGGCGCAGTCATTAGGCGTCTGCCTTCGGCTCAGGGCGTGATCCCGGCGTTATGGGATCGAGCCCCACATCAGGCTCCTCTGCTAGGAGCCTGCTTCTTCCTCTCCCACTCCCCCTGCTTGTGTTCCCTCTCTCGCTGGCTGTCTCTATCACTGTTAAATAAATAAATAAAATCTTTAAAAAAAAATAAGGAATATTAAAATTCTAATGTAATCGTTACTAAAAACAGATTTAATAGAAGAAAAAAATGAGACTGTCAGTGTGATACTAGTATTGTCATTCACACTTCAACCCTCATCCCACTGCCAACGGGCTAGCAGAGCAAGTGCACTTCGTTCTACAGGAAGAGTTACATATGAACGGGATCACAAGGGTCTAACTAAAGGTCAGAACTTCTCAATAATTATGCCTTAGAAATAAGTATTCAGGCAATACTCGTGACTTACAAAAAAGACAACACTGCTTAAACCCGTAAAATACAGCATACCACATCAAATTCTAAAGAATATATATGATAAAACTGCTTAAACAAAACCACTCTTAAATTTCCTTAAACTGCACACAATGTATATAACATGATTTTATGTATACATCTCTACAGAGTAGACTCCTGTGTGGATATGGGATTCAGAAATGAGATTCACTATACAGCAGATCATATAGTAAACTTATGAAGAGTCTAACATGTTGGCTCTCCCTGGTAACAAGCACCATTTTCAGAGGCTGCTGATTGTTATTTCTTCTCTTAATCACTCATTGCTTCTCTATGGTCTTCCATTTATCAGTCTCTTCTATGAGGCAGGAAATCATACCACCCCTTTGCTTGGGCACCTGAACAGTATTATCCTTCTTTTCAACAGCTGGGAAATTCTTTAAAAATCACTCACTAGTTCTTTTTGTAGATGGGCTGGCAGTTATACTGTGCCCGTGTTCGACACTTTCCTGTGGTACCTGATTCTGCACAGACACCTTTTAATTACAAGCATTAATCGAGTGCCCAGGCTGTTGGAGACTCTAAAGAAGTGAAAAGCATGGGCTTGCCTTGAAGAAATCTATGTACCTGAGACCATAAAGCCCCCCAAAGGAGTATTTGCTTACCTTCAACAGGGAGAAATAATGTTCCTTCCATCCGTGGAAATGAGGCCTCGTATGCAGAATTATAGAGCAAACAGTTTAAAGTGGCATCAGGTGGCAGAGTTGAAATCCATGAAGAGAGGGGAGATTCACTTGCCAGCTTTTTTTCACTACCAAGCAGTATTTTCCCAGCTTTAGTACAATCCCGGCTGAAAGTTTCGGACGGTAAGATAGTGCCTCCTACAAGATGGAGCAGTTCACACACTGTCCAGTACCCAAGGTGGTCCGGGGATTCCCACAACTAAAATAAAAATTACAAAGAAATTCAGGTAGTTATAATGAGGCATCCATAAATAAAGCTTGGGGAGAGCAGGAGAAAGTAGACAACTACATTAAAGGATCAAATTACTCACTTATTGTATTAAGCCACACACAAACGGCCAGTATCCCATTACTGTACAGCCTGCTCTCACTACAGCCCTTGTCATCTCTCCCCTGGACTCTTACTTCCAGCCGCTCCAGTCTGTGTTCTGCCTCTCATCTGTCCTCCACGTTGCTCTAAGGATTCTTCCAAATCATGAATCTGATCGTGCTACTTCTCTAAAAGCTTTCAAGGGCTTTCCGCTGCCTCCATGACACAGTAATTCTCGGGCATAGCCCAGCCCTAAACAACCTTTCCAAACACATTATCTTCCCTCACCCATCGCTACCTTCCAGGCACACTGAACCATTCACTGTTTCTTGAACAAGCCGTATTTTATCTTCCATGCTTTGGTTCATTCTGTTTCCTGTGCTTCCCCTTCTTCTCCAACTTGGGTAATCTACCTCAAATCCTGTGTTCTCTGTGCCAGTCTTTATTTCCTCACACACAGACAATTGTTTATTCAACCTCGTTTAACAAACTTTTATTGAGCAAACTTCATATGCCATGGATTAGCAAGACCTAGTCCCAGTCGTCTAGAATCTTAAAGTTGGGGGTAGAGTGAATAAAACCGCAATAACATGAAATATTTAACTCAGTATCACAATATAACATGACAATATTCAAGTAGTATAGGAACATGACAGAAGAGCGCCTACCCCAAAATACAATTATCACGGTGGTTTGTCTACTCTACGGGAGTTAACAACTATAGACCACAAATTGCTATGGAATGTGAGATCTTCCAGGTCATCTCCAAATGTTTCCTATATTCAAGTTCAAAAAGGGGCATAAGAGTGCCCAAGGTCACAGCAAGGCAAGAATAGACTAGTCCAAAAACCAAGAACTATCTTGGATAGTGCTTTTAAAATGAGAGTCATGACCCTTTGGTGGACTTGGATGGATCTTTTGATAGTTCAAATGACTGGCTCATGATCAGCATCAACGAAAACCAGAATAGAAAATATCAGAGCACAACAGAAAATATCTGGTGCAGTGAAGATAAACAATATACTGTAACACTTTTGTTCCAGTTATACATGCCAGTTTGGAAATTAATCAATTAATATTTGCTATTACCATCCATATGTCCACGCCTGTGCTCACTGCTATGGGGGAGAATAGTACTAGTTCATATACCATAGATCCTGATTAGGATTTTCTGCCAAAGGGAAACAAAAAATTTGTTGAGATTGTTAGACATTCTGGCTAGAGGACAGCCAGGAAAAAAAATCTGCTTATCAACTGAAAGGTAAAGCTTTAATAAGAGTTGAAAAAGACATCAACTTTTGATGAGAATATATGCACATGATTAAAAAAAAAACCAATCACTAATAGAGTATGGTTACATATTTCATTTTTATTCATATTACAGATTAAAGGAGAGACAAGTCTTAGTGAGTTTCAAATTTAGAGATTTATAAATGTCCACAAGACTATAAATGCAGGGGCACCTGGTTGGCTCAGTCAGTAGAGCATAGGACTCTTGGTATCGGGGTTCAAGCCCCACATTGGGTGTAGATTACCTAAAAAAAAATAAAATCTTGAAAAAAAAAAAGAAAAAGACTATAAAGTCCAAGAGAGCAGGAACTATATCTGTCTGGTTCACTAATGGTACATCCAGCACACCTAGCAGATATGTAATAAATGTGTGTTGAATAAATCAGACTCGAAAGCATGCCAGAGGTCTCCTATGCTCTCTTTTATCCTGCAAGAGTTCTGTGCTTAGATCCCTCCTCCCCCAGTCTGAGCCCAGGTTCTGTTTCTTCCAGTTCTGTTTCCCAGGCTGTGAGCTCCTCAAGACGGGACCTGGATTTTCTCTCCTTCCCTTCTTTCTACCCCTGTAGTGAGAGCTCTCCAAGGACAGAACCTAAAGCCCCCTTCAATCTCTGCACTGTGGCTGGGCAGAGGCTTTTTCAAGAGGAAAAGATGACTCTTTGCCAGAAAAAAGAATTCCAGAAAAGCTTTTTTATGGGCATTTTCTTAGGGTAAACAACATAGCAGATGTCAGAAGGGAAGCCTCAAAGACCCATCCCCTCAGATGGTGGGATGTCAGAACTGGAAGAGATGTTTAAAAAGATACTGTCAACCTACTTATCGTAATGCTATTCCAAAAAGAGAAAAAGGAGAATCTCCAAGCCCCATCTGCTAAGATTTATTTCTAGCCAGTATTTGATTTAATTCCAGAATAAAGTCTTTGGTGTGATTTAGTATCAATTATCCCAAGTCAAGCAGTTATGTGTTGTGTACTATGTCCAGCACTTGATTTGCTGCCTTAACAAATTTTAAGTTCTACGATTCCATTTTCTCCATCAAATGTTTACAATCCCCTTAAACACCTTTGTTCTTTCCTTTTCTTTTATAAGCCACTGCAGCCTTATTTTGCATTTACCACATCTTTGGGGGGCTTTGTATGTGAAAGCATGTTGGAAATTTTAACAACATATATCATTCCTTAAGTACCTGCTCATTTTCCATTTGTAATCTTGCAATTTAACCCACTCCTAGTTTACTCACATGTGTTTCCAGGAGGTGGAATCACATCTTTCACCTGGTTAAGCCACTGCCCATCAATTTGAAGAAAATCTGTGCTTTTACCGCCTAGGCCCTAGAGACATGTGCTTTCTGAAACAAACTAAGCTCCTTTCCAGTACAAATCTTTATACCTGCTCTTTGCCTGGAATGTTCTTTCCCAACCTTCCTGTTCAAGTCATTCCCCCCCCCCACACACACACCCTTCTACCAAATCTTGCTCACCGGCTTATTCTTATCTGTTTAATGTATCTTCCTTACTAGGAGGTAAACCACCTCAACTGACCACCACACCCTCCGCTTTAACAGTGTACTAGGCACTCGGTGCAATGGCTTCTCAATGACTATTTGTTAATTAAATGAATGTGACAGGAGGAAAATGGTGGGGTTAAAAATACATACTTATCAGGCGCCTGGGTCATGATCTCTCGGGGTCCTGGGATTCCGCCCTCTGGGTGGAGGGGGCTCCCTGCTCTGCAAGGAGTCTGCTTCTCCCTCTGCCCCTCCCCCACTCGTTCTCTTTCTCAAATATCTTAAAATCTTACAAAACAAAAATCTTAAAAAATCTTAAAAAATCTTAAAAAAAAAAAAAAAACTTATCTCAGGGTACCTAACAGGAGCGGGGGCCCCAATACCTCAACAAAAACCCAAATGAGCCATTTAGGACTGTGAGTACCTAAATTTATTCCTTTGGTCAACAAATATTTACTGAACTACAATGTTCAATATGCCTCTGCAGGGGATACAAAGGTGTGTGTGTGCTTGCCTCTGAGGTATTTTTATACTAGATGGAAGGTGAGAGACTTGCACAATTGGAACATATAATGGGGAAAGGGTAAGTGCCACAAAAGTGCACGGAAATTCACAAGTTGAGAGTGAGTAGTTGCCACGGGCAAGGCGTTAGAGAGAAGTTGAGACCGGCATGGAAGAGTGAGCACTGGCCTTCGGGGTGACCTATAAGACAGAACACGCAGTCAAGATTTGTTGACCGACTAAACGATGCTTCAATATGCTGGAGCATTCGTTGTGTGTAGGAAAAACAGAACCTGGGAAGGCAGATAAGGGCCCAAATGGTGAAGGGCCTTAAATGCTTACCTTAGTATGTACCAAGGACCTACCTATCGTCCCAGTTTGTGACCAAAGGTCTTCCCTTCTGAAGGGACACATGCTGGTCACGCTAGTCTCGTTCTGGGTCTCCCGCCTGCTCTGCAGACGCTGCCTGGTTCTGGTCAACCAGCAGGGCACCGTGCGCCAAGGCCGAGTTTACCACGAGCTTACCTTAGGCCACTCGGTGGTATCCAGCCAGTACAAGGTGATTTTTCGGGCGATCATGACTTCCTGGACTCTCTTGGGCAGCAACTTCTCCATCACCTGCTTAGGGGGAGGAGGCAGGCGCTGGGCCTGGGCCTCGCAGCCGGACACGAACTGCAGCAGCTCCCTCTCGGAATGCGGACAGGCGGCCAGCAGGAAGACCGCGTTCACAAAGCCCCCGAGAGCAGTCTCGGCCTCCTTGGCCTCGCCCTCCACGTCCAGCAGCCTCCTCCCGCTGCTGCGCAGGATCGGCTTCGTGGGCGACGTGATCTCGGGCCGGTCCCACTGGTAGTCCAGCAGCGTCTCCATCAGGGCGCTGTGCGTGTGGCTGGCCCTGGGCGCCGGGCCCGGCAGGTGGGCGCCGTGGCCGCCGTCCCCGAGCCTGGCGTCCAGCTCCTCCTCGAAGTCCTCCCAGGAGCGGGCCCCCAGTTCGCGGAAGTCAGACACGCGGGACGGCCGGCTCCGCGCCCCCTCAGAGTCAAAGAACTTGAAGGCCCAGCGGACCCTGGTTAGGCCGAATCGACAACTCAGGTAGGTGAGGAGGCGCAGGGCGGCCCGCCGGACCGGACTCCGGCCGGCGGCACCGCCCGCGGTGTCCAGCAGCAGCATAACATTGTGACAGCAGGCCATGTCGGCCGCGCAGCCGCCCCGGGGCTCGGGCTGGGACCCGCGCGGCTCTCTTCTCGGCCCTAGCTTCAGAGACCCAGCGCCATTCACCGCTTCCCTCAGGAGCCCTGGTGGAAAAGCTCCCGCGCTCTCCAAGTGCTCCTGCCATTGGCGGAGTCAGCCCCGAAAGTCAGCTCCTATTGGTCGCTTGCCTTACGTAACTTACGCGAGTCACATCCATCCTTGGCGCTGATTGGAAGGACGACGGAGAAGCTCTCCGCCTGATTGGTGGAGGGCGTGGCTGTGAGTGGGGCACCGTGTTCCCGGAGAAACTTACCATTCATTGGCTTGGGCCTTAGTTTTAAAATTTAAAGAGGTTGTGCTTCGGGGGCGTGTCCTTAAGGTTCCCTTTCGGGCTGGAGGCCTGCGTTTGGGCAATTGTGCGCAGGCGTGGGTGCGGGCTGTTGGAAGGTGTTTACTAAGACTTTGCAAACTTGGTACTGGGAGGGATTTGGAGATGGTCTGACTCAAACTGGGATGAAGCCACTTCGACTTTCTACGGAGTAGAATCCGATGATGAAGACTTTCGTTTTCCGTAATTTAAGAAAAAAGTATTAACAATTTAAAGTTCACTTCCTTTGCCCCAATAATTTCAAGGAGTTCCTCTGAAGTAGGTAATTAGATCCAAATAAAAGACATATGTACATCATAGAGTTATCTGACCTGAGAAAAATTGGAAAACAGCTCAAATGCGAATGACCAAAGTATGGTACACCCTAAACGGAAGGAACATCATGTAGCTTTTTATATGTAACGTTAGATGAAAAAAGGACTGCGAAACAGAACCCCCGATTTTGTGTATTTTTAAACTGTTAAGATAAAACTGTACGGAAAGTTGTCTGTGATGGTTTCTGGGTGATGACATTATGCTGATTTTTTTAAAAAGTATATATATATTACACTTTTCTAAATTTTCTATAATTCTGTATTTTCCTGTTTCATAGTCGGGGGCAATATACCTAATGAATAAAAAGTATTTCCTGTTGTAAATAGAAGAAGCCAGTTTTCCAAAAGGGCGAGAAGGTAAAGGGAATATTCGCAGTAGAGGCTGAGGACAAAGGGGGAGTCGTTTATGATATACTGGAGGAAGGTCAAGGAAATGGGGAACCGTGGGTCAAGGTCCCCTTCAGGGATATACAGAGCTGTCAGGGGTTAAAATCCAGATGATGAGGATGACATTGGGAGTCTTGGTAAAAGCTGTGGGTTCAGGGCAGGACTCCGCCTGTCTGCAGGGTCTGCAGTGAAACCTGTTTCATTCTTGATATTGGTAATTTGTATTCTCTTTTTTTATATCAATCTTACTAGAGGTTTATCGGTTTTACTGATTTTTCAAAGAATGAGCTCAGTTTATTGATTTTTTTCTGTTTTCAATTTCTCATTTATTTGAGAGAGAGAGAGCGCGCGCTCACAAGCGGGGGGGGGGGGGGGGCGGTAGAAGGAGAGGGAGAAGCAGGGAGCGCCAAGCCAGGCTCCATCCCAGGACCCTGGGATCACCACCTGAGCCCAAGACAGATGCTTAACTGATTGAGCCACCCATGCACCCCTCTGTTTTCAATTTCATTGATTTCTGCTCTTTACTCTTTTCTTCCTTTTGCTTTAGGTTTACTTTGCTCTTCTTTTTCTAGATTTTTTAAGTGAGAATGTAGATTGTTGAGGTGAGGGTTTTCCTCTTTCCTAAGGATTTCCTAAGGATATGCCTTTAGTGCCATAAATTTTCTTCTCAGCGCAGCTGTGTCCCACAAATTTGGACACCTTGTATTTTTTTTCCACTTATATCCATGTATTTTTAAATTTCTCTTGAGAATTCCTCTTTGACCCATGGATTAATTAGAAGTGTGTTGTTTAGTTTCCAATTGTTTGCAGATTCCCTGTTATCTTTCTATTTTTTATTTCTACTGTGATTCCATTGATTTGGTGGACACACTCTGTATGATTTCAATTCTTTTAAATTTATTGAGGTTTATTTTATGACCCAGGATATTGTCTATCTTCATATATGCTTCACGAGCATTTGAAAATAATGTATATTCTGCCATTGTTGAGTGGAATGTTCTATAAATACCAATTAGATACTGTTGGTTAGTGGTGTTTTTGAGTTCTTCTGTATCTGTGTTTTCTGTCTAGTTGTTCTCGCAGTTGTTGAGAGAGAGATGTCGAAGTCTTCAACTCTAATTGTGGATAAGTCTATTTCTCCTTTCAGTTCTATCATTATTTTGCTTTATATATTTTGCATCTCTGTTGTTCAGTGCATACACATTTAGAATTACTACGTCTTCTTAGTAGATTGACCCTTCTATCACTATGTAATATCTCTCTCTCTCTGTAACTGGTGATTTTCATTGCTCTGAAACACTGAGCTATTAATATAGCTCTCTTGCTTTCTTCGATTACTGTTTGCATGGTATATCTGGTTTCATTCTTTTTCTGTCAACCTATCTATATCATTGTTTGAAGTGAGTTTCTTTATGTGACATATAATTGAGTCATTTTATTGTTTCATTCTTTTTCTGTCAACCTATCTATATCATTGTTTGAAGTGAGTTTCTTTATGTGACATAATTGAGTCATTTTATTTTATTTTATTTTATTTTAAAGATTTTATTTATTTATGTGACAGAGAGACAGCCAGCGAGAGAGGGGACACAGCAGCGGGAGTGGGAGAGGAAGAAGCAGGCTCCCAGCGGAGGAGCCCGATGTGGGACTCGATCCTGGAACGCCAGGATCACGCCCTGAGCCAAAGGCAGCCGCTTAACGACTGTGCTACCCAGGCGCCCCTGAGTCATTTTAAAAAATCTGTTCTGCCAGTCTCATCTTTTAATTGATGTATTTAGACTATCCATGTATAATATATTATTGATTATTAGGGCTTAAGTCTGCCATCTTATTTTTTTGACTTTGTTTTTTTGATTTTCTGTTTTTTCCCCTGCTTCCTTTGGGGAACATTTTTTTAAATTTTTAATTTTTTTAAAGGTTTTATTTATTTATTTATTTGAGAGAGAATGAGAGCAAGAGACATCACAGAGGGAGAGGGAGAGGGACAGGGAGAAACAGACTCACCTCTGAACAGGGAGACTGACAAGGGGCTTGATCCCAGGACCTTGAGATCATGACCTGAGCAGAAGGTGGGTACTTAATCGACTGAGCCACCCAGGTGCCCCAATTGAACATTTTTTTAAATTTAATTTTATCAATTTTGTTTGTTAGTGTATTTCTTTGTCTAGATTTTTTAGTGTTTTATCTGAGTATTACAATATGTACATATAACTTACCACAGGCTGGTGAAGTGTAGTTGTAATAAAGTATGGAAATATTACCTCCTTTTGAGTCCCTTACCCTCCTTCACTTAAAATTGTCTTAACTATTTCCTTTACAAATATTGATAACCACATTAGTTATCATTTTTGCCTTAATCGTCAAACTTAACTTACAAAACTTAAGAAGAGAAGGAAAGCTTATGCTATTGACCCATACTTTTCCTTTTTCCATTGTTCTTTCTTTCTTCCTGATGTTCTCAGATTCCTTCTTTTTTTTTTTTTTTTTTTTTTTTTTTCCTGTTTTACAGCTTCCATTAGCCATTCTTTTAGGGTAAGTCTGCTTGCAGTAAGTTCCTTACGTTTCCTTCATCTGAGATTGTCGTTATTTTCCCTTTATTCCTGAAGGACATTCACCGGATATAGAATCCTGGGTTGAGAGTTCTTTTTGTTTGTGCCAGTCCTGTTTCTCCCCAGTGCTTCCTCTGACATCACTTGAGCAGGGGCAGGGAGGACATCTTGTTCCCGATGGATGGATTTGGGAGTCGAGGTTCCCGAAGGGATCTCCACTGCCTCATTATGCCTGGCACGGGGGCAAGTGTAGGCTCCCACTCAGTCTTTGCTGATGGGGCTGGGATATCGTTGGTTTAGTTTTTTGGTTTTGGTTTTTTTGGGGAGTGATTATTGTCTACAAGTTTTCTGTCTTGCTTGTCTGCCCCTGTCCTGGTCTTTTCACTAGAGAAAGCAGACTCCTTTGGGGGCTTTTTGTGGTCTGCAGCCGTTGAGGTATTAGGACACCAGCTTCTCCAGTATCCAGTCAAATATAAAAGGGTAAAAGAAAACGCAAGGAACTCACTGCCGTGTCAGTCTTTGCGTCTCAAGATTGCTAGCAAGTCTGCCTCTTCTCTCAACCTCAAAGAGTCTTCTCCTGTCTGTTTATATAGGATGTCCAGGGGTTTTAGCTATACTTAGTGGGAAGAACAGGAGTAAATATGTCTACCCCATTGTGTCTGGAACCAGAAGTCAGGGGTCTTTTTTTTTTTTTTAAGATTTTATTTATTTATTTGACAGAGAGGGAGGCAGCAAGAGAGGGAACACAAGCGGGGGGAGTGGGAGAGGGAGAAGCAGGCTTCCCACTGAGCAGGGAGCCCAGCCAGAACGCTGGGATCATGACCTGAGCTGAAGGCAGATGCGTAAGGACTGAGCCACCCAGGTGCCCCAGGAGTCTTTTTTATTGTAACTTACCACATCACACTCTATTCCAGCTCTTTAAGAGTTCGCTTTACTTTCTTCTTTTTTTTTTAAGATTTTATTTATGTATTTGAGAGAGAGCGAGCATGAGCAGGGAGAGGGGCAGAGAGAGAAGCAGACTCCCCGCTGAGCAAGGAGCCCAACTCTGAGCTGGATCCCAGGACCCTGAGATCATGACCTGAGCTAAAGGGCAGACATTTAACGACTGAACCACCCAGGCGCCCCAAGAGTTTGCTTTACTTTATAAACTGTGAGTTCTTAGAGGGCAAGAACAGTGCTTTATCTGTCTATGTTTCTCTAGTGTCTAGCAGAGTGGCAATAAATTATTTTTGTAATTGAAATGTAGTATGTTATCAAGCATTTCCCAGGTTAGGAATTTGTGCAGATACAGCTATATTACCACCAGAGGGCAGTAGCAGCAACCCTTCACTAAAGGCTCCCAAGCCTACATGCCCCACTCCAGAATGAAAGCTTTCCCCAGAACTGCTTGTCCTTCGTTTGGGTAAGAAAAGCTGAAGTCTGGGAACTTACTGTAATTGGGGCTCTCAGGGAGAAAAAAGGACCTTGGGGTGGCTGACAAGGCTGCACCTGGAGCACGTGGGTCCCATTCTTTTGGGGAACGATGTGTTCTGTGTTCCCATGAAGGGAGGGGAAGTCACCTATTTCCAGCATCTAGAGGGATAGTCGTGATTCTGGGCACTCCTCACAGTAATCCTGCAAGGCGGGCATTATTTCCTCCCTTTTACTGAGGAAACTGAGGCTCAGAGGGCCTCTCACAGCTAGTAAGAAGGAGCACTGAAACTCTTACACTGCTTCCCCCCAGGAGATCCAAGGACAGCCTCCTCCCCTGACAGAGTGGACCAGGGAAGGGACCTAACTGGCAATGGAGGCCCAGGCCAGCCCCACATCCAGCAAGCCTCTCAGCCCTGTGTTCTCCATCTTTCTTTAATGGGATGATAATCCACTTTGCTTTTAAGAGCCATGAGATCTAGGGCCAGGACCAGCAGGGCCCAGTACAAAGTAAAAATGTAGGACCCCTTATTTTAAACAATAAAAATTTCAGGGACACGTGGGTGGCTCAGTTGGTTAAGCGTCTGCCTTCGGCTCAGGTCATGATCCCTACGTCCTGGGATTGAGCCCCACATCGGGCTCCCTGCTCGGCAGGGAGCCTTCTCCCTCTCCCTCTGCCTGCTGCTCTGCCTACTTGTGCTCTCTCTGTTAAATAAATAAATAAAATCTTTAAAAGATTTAAAAAATTTTTTAATTTCAAAACAGCAACAGCAGAGCATTAAACCAGGCACAGGGCCCTTCTAAGTGTGGGGGGCCTGTGTGACCATACAAGGCACGTGTCCATGAAGCCAGCCTTGTCTAGAGCAATAGTAGAAATAATGAAATCATAATAGCTTCCCTCTTCAGCACAACTAATCTGCACTATACGCTTTCACTTTAAATATTTTCTTTCAGCCTTTCTGGGGTTTTCTCCCCCTGTGTGTGGGTTTTGTTTGTTTATTTTTTCAGAGAGAGAGAGAATCTTAAGCAGGGTCCAAGCCCAGCGTGTGAGCCCAACACAGGGCCTGATCCCACAACCCTGAGATGATGACCCCAGCGGAAATCAGGATGACTGAGCCACCCAGGTGCCCCTCCCCCTGTGTGTTTTCATCTCTACAATGAGGAGGTTGGACTAAACCAGAAGTTCTTAACCCTGGCTACACATTAGAAGCACCTGAGGACTTTAAAAAACTATCCAAAGCTGACCCTACCCCTCAAAGATTCTAGCTGAATTGGGTGGCGGTGGGGCCGAGACAAGTCACTAAACTCCCCCCCAGTTCCTACTTGAGGGCGATGATGACAGAAATGTCCTTCCTCTCCTGGAACACCCCCCCTTCTGGACCATTCCAGCTCCCGTAGGGCAGGGAGCCTTGAGGTCTCAGGTCTGGGAATTTTTCCTGGCAATGACATGAAGAGTATGTGCCCTTGGTGGGTCTGGATAAGGGGTGGGTCTTCTGAGGAAATTGTTTCTCGTCCACAGCAGCCATTTGCTCAACTCTCCATTCTGCTCAGGGTCCTGGGGCTCCAGAGTTCCCTGGTGGTCTAGGGGGAAGCCGTCCATTTGTGGCAATATTCCTGGGCACAAAGAAAAAACAGTGGCTTTCCTGAGCCTTCTGGGAAATGCCAGCTTGCCTAGCTTCCTTGACAGACCCAGAGCAATGTGCGTAAAGCTGTTAGGGAGAAGAAAGCAGAAAGGAAAATGTTTATCACACACTTTTTGAGTGTCTGGCATTGCACTAGGAACACTCACATTTAATCTTCCCAAACCCTTCTGGGTATGTATTTTTTTTTAATCTCCATTTTAACAGTTCAGAAAAGCTAAGTAAGTTGCTGGACGTCACACAGCTCACTGAGTGTTCCCTCTACTTACTGGAGGAGCAGGGCTGTGGTTCAGAGATGGGGTGGAGTGGGGTACAGGCTGGGTGGTGCTTGCTTCACCCCTGTCCTGTCATCTCTCTGACCTCTACTGGCCAAAGGCCTGGGACTCCAATCTCTTGTTCAAACCTCACATCTACTCCTACCCCAGCAGTGTTCCCTGGGAAACCGGGTCTGAGGGCCAGTATGATCCCACAGTCTGTGGGACTGGCCCTCTTTTCTGGCTGAGAAAGCCAAGCTGTGGCTGCAGCCAGTGAGGCATGGCCCAGGCCTGCCTTATCAGGCCTGCACAGAGCTCAGAAACCCTCCCCCTGGGTCCTGTGGAAGTGGAAATGGTTTGGAACACTGGGTCCATTCACTGATGTGAGAACCCAAGGATGAATGGAAGGTCCCCTGGGAAGGCATCCTGGGCTCCTCACAGAAGCCCATCGGGAGATGGGGCTAATGCAGCGGTCCTGGGGCCACTGAGAAGGCTGAAACTCCTTCTCTGAAGTCAGTTCTACTGCACAGAACCTGAATCTGCCACACAGATTAGGGCAGTTCTGTAAGAATGATCATCAGGCTCAGACTCTGCTAAGGGGGGTTTAGCCTCACCTTTGAGGAAGGGTCTCAAATTCCCCTCTATACTTGAAGGGGCTTCTAGAGGCTCAGGAAAGCTGTGAGGCCTGGTGGAAGGGTGGGAAGGGACAGAAACTCCAGACAATTTAGGGGGGTGGGCAGGACTGCAATCTCCCTAAGGGATCCAAGGCCAGACCAGAGGGGAAAGCTGAAGCTGATCTGGAGGCTCCACCCCCTAGGAATCCAGCCACCCCCCTTCAGGAGGGGGGGACCTGCGGTTTCACAGCCCTGGGCTGGACTGAGCCAGTGAGGCCTGGACCCACGAATAGGTGCCATGACGAAAGATTTCTATCACATTGTGAATCTCAGGACTGCCAAGTGGTTCAGGAGTGAAGGGCTGGGGAATCTTCTTTTAGTTCATTCCTCAAAAGCATAATTCAGATGAAAAATATTTTATAAGATGAACTGTGATATGGGATGAGAGGCAGTCCTGGAGGTGGATGGGGGTGATGCTTGCACAGCAGTGTGAATGTACTTACTTACTGCTACTGAACTGTTTGCTTTAAAATTGTTAAAACAGTAAATTTCATTATATGTGTATTTCACTACAACTAAAACAAAGAGGAATGTGAAACTGTGGTTAGCTTAGAAAGCATGTCAGGCCAGTCTCATCTGAGGCTGAAGAGAAGTGTCCGTGTGATCCAAGAGCGCCTGCAGGCTGTGCCCACCCAACTTTTGAGGAAGGCATTGTCTTCTCCTAAAGGCTCACAGTGACCACCACCCCCCCGCCCCGCAGGGGGTTAGAAATAGATTTTAAAGAGCCTGACAGATGTGCCTCTCTTGTCACTCTTTCTGGCTATCCTCGGGTCCATGAGACAGGATTTTCTTTCTCCAGTAGGATTTGGGGATGAGTGTGAGGAATGAGCCAATAGATCAGGTCCTGGCTCAGGAAGCATTCTTTGTCACCATGTTTTAGGTCTGATAAACCATTTTACAAAATCAGAGCTGATGTGATTGTGTGGAGTTTGTAGTGGAGAACGTAGGCATCCAACCTCGGAGAGCCAGATGATGACCCAGAGGAGAAGGCACTCTGGGCACAGCTCTGTGTAGGGGTCTGTGGCCCTATACGAGGAGCACAAGGAGCCCCAGGAAAGAAGGGATTTCCTTGCCTGGAGTGTATCTTAAAAATTCACAAGAGTGGATCATATTATGTTTTTATACTTTGGCAACCCATATACTGAAACGAGAATGATAAAGATTAACTTGGTCCCTGCACAAGGATGAAATCAAATTTGTGAAGCATTCCATATTTTTTAGTAGTAGATAGTTGAAAAGTAAAATTTAAAAAACAATCCAATCTGGGGATGCCTGGGTAGTTCAATCAGTTAAGCGTTCAATTCTTGATTTCAGCTCAGGTTATGATTTCAGGGTTGTGAGATCAAGCTCCGCCTCAAGCTCCACACTGGGCGTGGAGCCACTTAAGATTCTCTCTCTCCCTCTACACCTGCCCTCCTTTAAAAATATATATAATTCAATTTATAATAAAAACAAAAAACAGAAAATACTTAAGAATAAATTTAACAAAAGATGTGCAAAATTTACACACTGAAAACTAGAAAACATTCCTGAGGGAATTTTTTAAAGGATCTAAACACATGGACAGACATACCATGTTCATGGATTAGAAGACTCAGTACTATTAATTCTCATTTGATTTACAGATTCAATTCATAAATCGTAATCTCCATAGGCCTATAGAATTGTAGAAATTGACATGCTGATTCTAAAACTTATGCAGAATTGCAAAGGACCTAGAATATCCAAAGCAATCTTGAAAATAAGTTAGAAGACTTACACTACCTTCCTTCAAGACTAAATATAAAACTATACTAATCAACATAACCTGGTACCATTATAAGGATCAACCAATAAATCAGGGGGCAGAACAGAGAGCTGAAAAGAGATTCACACTTGTTTAGTCATTTGGTATTTGACAATGGTGTCAAAGCAATCCAAGGGGAAGAGAAAAATCTTTTCAATAAATGGGGCTGGAATAACTGGATAACCAAATAGGAAAAAAAAAAAAATGAGCCTTAACTCCTACTTCACACCATACACAAAATGTAACTCAAGACAAATCATAGATGCAAACATAAAAGCTAAAACCATAAAGCTCTGAAAAGAAAACAGAGAATAGCTTTGTGGCTTGAGAGTAACAAATGTTTCTCAGGAAAGCAAGCCTGGTCTGCAGGGAGGCTGCTTCTCCCGCCCCCTCTGCCAGCTGCTCCCCATTTGTGTGCTCGCACTCTCTCTCTCTGTGTCAAAATAAACTCTTTAAAAAAAAAAAAGATTCGAACAGATCCTGCACAAAAGATGATATATGAATGGATAATAGGCACACGAAAAAGACAGTATTATTAATAATCAGGGCAATGCAAATTAAAACGGTAAGATACTACTACAAACGCAACAGAACGGCTAAAATTTAAACGACTGACCCCCACCAAAGGCCAATGAGGATAAGAAGCAACCAGAACTCTCATATGTTGTTAGTGGGAGTGTAAAATATTACAACCACACTGGAAAAAGCCAGTTCTTTTAAAACTGATTATACACCAACGCTATGACCCAGCAATTCCACTTCTAGCTATTGACCTGAGAGAAATGAAATTATGTCCACAAAAAGACTTGTATAGGAATGTTCATAGCAACTTCTTCATAATAGCCAAAAAGCTGGAAACAACCCAGATATCCATCAATAGGAAAATGGGTAACAGTTCTATATTCACAAAATGGAATATTACTCCAAATTAAAAAAAAAAAGAATGAACTACTGGTACATGCAACAACATAGGTGACTCACAACCATTATGTTGAGTGAAATAAGCCTTACACAAAAGAGTATATTCTGATGGTTCAATATATATAAAGCTCTAGAACAGGTAAAACTAACCTATGGTGGCAACAATCCAAACAGGGGTGTCCTCTGAGAGGTTGGGGGCAGGTATTGACTGGAAGGGGTGTGAGGAAATGTTCTGGGGTGATGTAGGGTTCTAGATCTTGACAGAGGTTGGGGTGTATAGGTTTATGTATTTGTGAAAATCGGGCATATGCACACTTAAGATTCTATGTTTCATTGCTTATAGATTTCATTTCAAAAAACTATAAACAGGGGCACCTGGTTGGCTCTCTTGGTAGAGCATGCAACTTTTGATCTCAGGGTCATGAGTTCAAGCCCTACACTGGGTATAGAACCTACTTAAAAAAATTTTTTTTTAAACTATGAACAAATAATACTGAACTCTAGTTAAAGGTAAACATATTGAAGTAACGAGGGGGAAGTTACTGATGTCTGCAATTTACTTTGAGATGCATAAAAAAATAAAATGTATTGATGGATGGAGGCACCTGGGTGGCTCAGTCCATTAAGCACCTGCCTTCGGCTCAGGTGATGATTCTGGAGTCCCATGATCGAGGCCCACATCGGGCTCCCTGCTCAGCAGGGAGTCTGTTTCTCCCTCTGCCCCTCACCCTGCTTGTGCTCTCTCTCGCTCGCTCTCTCTCTCAAATAAATATATAAAATTTTTTAAAATGAAATAAAATAGAATGCATTGGTGGGTGGAGAGGTGGAGAGATATATGATAAAGCAGATAGAATAAAATATTGATAGTAGTAGAAATTGGGTACAGGGATATTTTCACTGTGAAAATCATTATGTTGGAAATTTTTCATTAAAAATGTTGAAAAAAGACATATAGCTATATCCTGGAGTAACATATAAAATTTATGTGAACTTTATATGATAGAACAAGAGTGTTCCAGACAATTCTTGAATATATTCCCTTTATTGACTTGAAGTGTCCTTTCCTCCCAACACTTAACCATAGTGATTTTTTCCCCCTTCTTTTCTCTCGGGAAACAAAAATTCTAGCAAATTGTGCCTGATGGCTCTTGTTCTCTCTGTAACTGGAGAGTCAGCTTCTGGCAGTTTCAATTTGCTACTAGAAACTCAAGAGGACTGCCCACTGTGCTTGTCTAAAAGAGGTAATCAAGTTATAGTTGACTATTTAGATGATATCAAGGCCTCTAGAGGACAAATCATTCAGCATTCGCCAAGTGGAGACACAGAGGCGACCCAAGGCCAGAAGCTGCAGCACCCCACAAGAGGCACTGTGCAGGGGCTGACTTTGGTTTGGAGCTGGAGGTCGTTGGAAGGAGGAAGCCTTTTATCCCAGCCCCTCGGGGAGTAAAAGGAAGAGTTGGGATGGGGTCCACTGAGCCAGTGCTGGGGAGCTGAGCGTCAGGGCCTCAGGCCAATGGGACCCTCCCAGGTCACTATGGCCCCTCCCTGCCTCCTGGCCTGCTGGCTTTTACTCCTAGGTTGGTGATTGCTCAGTTAACCTGAGAGCCCAGGGACCAGGCTGAGCTGCTCTTTCCAGATCTGGCAGGACCTGGAGTGGGGATAGGGCTGGCTGGGAAAAGGTGGTCTTCACAGGCAGGGCCAGAGGAGAGAAAAGACAAGGACGACTTGACTTCTTTCAGCTGAGGGCCAGTGGCGGCCTGCCTGGTCAGCCCGTCCTGCCCACCCCACCCCTGCAATGAGTGTGGTAACTGTGAGTCATGAAGATGACAGGGAAGGAGAGTGGATGAATAGGGGTGCAATGTCCCTACAGGCGCCTACAGACCTGGAATCCTTGCACTCGAGCATCTCCGACATTGTGGGCATGGTCGTAGGTCATCCCCATTTTTGTGTCCTTACTTGTTATATGTCTATTCTTTGAGTGTCTTTGTGTGTTTATCCTGATTTCTTAAAAAAAAAAATATATATATATATATATATATATATATATATATAATTAAAAAGTAATATGTACTTATCATTGAAAATTCAGATAAACAAATTAAATAAGTTGAAATAATCACCCAAAGGTAACCTCTATTAAGCCTGCGATGTGTTTCCTGACAATGTTTATTTCCCAATGGGTATATACCCAATTTTAAAAATGAGATTATAATATGTGTGCTGCTTTTTAGCCTGCCTTTTCCACTTAACAGCACATCATGGAGGTCTTTCCTGGTCACGAAATACAAGGAAATAATGATCGTTTTCACCAGTTGCTTAGCATCCCAATAACACGGATGTGCACTAAGTTGTTTAATCTCTCTTAGTGGACATTTAGATTCTTAAAGTATTTTGCTATTATAAACAGTACTGTGATGATAAACATCCTTGGACTCAAATCTGCCCTTGTCTGTGATTTTTTTTTTTCATGAATTCTTTGGTGTGGAATTATCCTCTTAGATGGAAGGTAGACTGCTTTAAAATCTTTGTTGACTCCTTTTTGCCAAATGTAAGGGACATCTGATGTGCTTCCCTGCTCAGAATTCTTTTCCCCCCTTCTTCTAATAACAGCCTTTTGTTTTTCCTTTAAAGAGCCACACCGCCCCCACTCTCTCTGGCCCCTGTAGGCTGTCAGTCACTGTGAGCCTCTCCTCTACAGGGTGGAACATGTCACTTGAGGCAGCCAGAGTACTCTCTTCCCCTGGCTGCATGTTCAGTTCAGAGATGGGCATAAGATCCAGAGAGAGTTAATCAGAGTATTCCCTGAGACTTTATAGGAAGCTTCTGTGACAGGGGGGTCTTTCTCTCCCTTTTCGAACAGAAGCCACAAAGATACAGGCTTGAGGCTCTAGGAGGCCGTCTTCCCTGCCATATAGATCAAGTCTCATGAGAATAAAGCCAACACAGTCAGGGAAACAGTCCAGAAATAGGGAGTCAGATGACCTTGGCCAAGCCCCTGGATCCAGCTATGCCTGAAGCCATCCCTCCCTAGGTCTTCCCAGTTAACTGAATCAATGAATATCCTTTGTTTGACTCTATGCTGTCCTCCTGAAAAGTGATACAAATGTCTACTCCCAATAGCATTGGGATGAGAATGCCAATTGCCAAGGCCCTGCTGCTTGCCACCCACTTAACAGTATATCATGGAGATCTCATCTTGTCACAATAAGGGGCTTGAGGTAGCCAGCTATTCCAAAATGCTGTGGGTCATTAAGGTGTGAGAGGGGCACAGCATAATCCTAAGTAAGTGGGACCAAACTTGGGAGCTGACAAGGGAAACCTAGATTATTAGAAAATTATTCCATAGAATTCTGCATGAAATGAGAATATTCACAGGCTACAGTGAGTGTAGTAATTAATGGATAGGTGGGTCCTATCCATGATGTTTAAGAACAGTAATAAAAAAATAAGAACAACAAAATCACAACAAAAAAATGCAAAAACATTCGATTGCCTGTTTCTTGTAGCATAAAACCACAGAAACTTAAACGCCGAGGTGGCAAACTAGCATGCCATAGGCTGTATCCAGCCGAGGAACATGATTTATTTAACTTGTCCACTGCCTTTAAAATATTTGAAAAAGGAACCTGAAACTCTTGCAGATATGGCTAATGTCAGGGCTTGAGCAGGAACTGTTCCCTTGGGAATGTGAGCCCTCAAATTGCACCTGAAAGGGGAAAAGTGACCAAAGGCAGCAGAGAGATGTCAAAAAAAACCCCACAAAACCCATCTTGAAGGGCTCTGCTGGCCAAAGACAGTACAATTTGAGCATCAGAAAGGAATAAAGGCTGTAATTAATTATACAACATTGAATACATAAAAATCCAGCAGTCCATAATGATACTTAAAAAGGAGAACACTTTGTCATTACAGTCATCCCCCTTATCTGTGGTTTCAGTTAACTGCAGTCTAGAAGCAGATGATCCTCTTTCTGATGGGCCAATAGTAGCCGAAAGCTAAGTCACTGAGTGTACGTCACCCACTTCACTTCATCTCATCACGCAGGCATTTATCATCTCACATCATCACAAGAAGAATGAGTACAGAACAATAAGATATTTTGAGACAGAGGGACTGCATTCATGTAAGTCTTATTATAGTATATTACTTAGATACAGTATATTAAATACGGTATATTACTATTATATTTGTTCTATTTAATTGTCATTAATCTCTTACTGTGCCTAACTTACAAATTAAACTTTATTGTAGGTATGTACGTATAGGAAAAAACATAGCATATATGGGGTTCAGCACTATCCACGGTCTTAGAACATACCCCCCCAGGGATAAGGGGGACTACTGTATTGGCCAACGTTGTTACACCAACTCTTTACTCTGAAAATTTTAAAGCCAAAATATGATGCATTCTTTTTCTGCCTTCCAGGAAGAACCAGTAGTTCCAGTTTCAGGATAACCACGTAGCCCCAGCTGATGACACAAGAAGCTCTTCCTTACTGAACAATGACAGCTAATAAATCTCGAAGGCATAGCATTAGAAAACACCCTCTTGCAATCCCTAATGAAGTAATTGATTCAGGAAAGGAGTATCAATGGATGCTAAACCCATCAGGTAAAATGTTTCTGGGAGCAATGATGGAACTAAGGAAGAAAATACAAAGTTCCAAGGTAAGGCATGATCTCAACCCAGTCTTTCATCTGACATCTGTACTAATAGGACGGTGTCCTGTGCCTTCTGAGGTCATGGATTAGGCAGTCAGCATCACCCACGATACCTTCTTGCCAAAATGTTAACGTAAATTTAATCAAGCCTTTAGATCTAACTTCCAGTTTGCAGGAAATGCAGAGGATAAAGGCACAAGGTAAGTGACATCACAAGGAAACAATCAGACCTATCTAGATAAACAGGACTGTCAACAAGACACTGGTCTGAGTTCTTCAAATCAGTGTCAGTAAAAACACACACAAAAATAATAGCAAAACAAAACAGTGGGGGTTTCTTCTAGATTAAAAATACTTAAGACACATGACAATCAAATCCAATTCTTGGTCCTTGATTGGATTCTGGTTTGAACAGTCCATCTAAGGCATTATCTTTGGGGTATGGAAGAAATCTGAGTAAAGACAAGGCATTTGTTAAGTATTATTAAGTAGATACTACTTAGGAAAATATCTACATTTTAAAGAGATACCGATTGAAGTATTTAAGGATAAAATATTTTATTAGGTTCTCTGATTTTGTTACGTTAAAATACTTCAGCAGAATGGCCCCCCTGGCTGGCTCAGCTGGTAGAGCATGTGGCTCTTGATCTCGGGGTTGTGAGTTCAAACCCCATATCACATATAGAGATTACTCAAAATAAGAAGAAAACTTATAAAATCCTTAAGCAGGAAAAAAGTAGATGAAACATGGCAAAATGTTCAAAGTGTTAAACCTGAGTGATGAGTATATTTAGATGTGGGTGTTCATTATACTATCACTCTATTTTTCTGTACATTTGGAGTTTTTTATAATAAATTTTTTAACAGATCAAGACTGTTTGACCAATTATTGTTAAATCTGGATATTTCATGTAGAGAAGTCCACAGAGTATCTGGTCACTGGATCCATATTTCCAAATGGAAACATCTGGGGCATGGCCTCCCCTTCAGTCCCTCTGACCCCAGCATATCCTTCTTCTGTCCACGTCCTTCACTCATTTACCTGCCTGACCCTTGAAAGTATTTGCATTTGCCTACAAAGACCCAATCAAACATACAAGCAATAATTAAACCATTACTTCTGGGACACACGGAGGATGAAGGCTCCTGGTAAGGAGGCAGGACCAGCTTTAGCAGCAGCAGAGTGAGAACCTCAGGACCCAGGCAGTGGGGTCAGGGCCCAGGGGCCTTTCTCAAGGCAGTGTCGTTGGCTCCGGGGTGTCTGAGTCATGGGATTTTAGGTCACTGATTATGCGCAAATATTTATCCTTCCCCTTGGCTGCCCACAGACACTTTTCTGATGTTTAGGATGGCCTCCACCTTTGGAGTCTGTGTCTCCCTAAAGTAGAAACCAGAAACGTACCTTCCCATCGTCCTTTGCGGTTAGGGCATAGACGTGAGACCGCAGTCCACTGATCAGACAAAACCTCAGAGGCTACCAGTTGGAAAGTGAGTGCCAGTTTGGGGGTGGGGGGTGGCAGAAGCACCCAGCTGCCCGAGGGAGTAGTGGCAGAGCTGTGCGCCCAGCATCAGCCCTGGGAGGGGCCACATCCAGCCACACTCCACTGGGGCGGCCATGATACTTCCTGACAGCAGCTCTGTCTAGTCCCAGCTCTCAAACACAGCCTCGTGTCCTCACAGTGCTTCTCAGAGGCACCCAAAAGCCTTTTCTGCTTACACTCGCCCCAGTGGGTTCTGTCTGCAGCCAAGAACTCTGAGTATTTGCCACCTAATCTCTCCAGGCCTGCGACTGAGGAGTGAAGGAGAAAACATTGGTGGGATGCCACCAGAGCCCTTTTTACCCACATCCTCCACTTCCCCAAACTTCAGTTGTTTGGGGAGCGAGCCCTCACTGAGATGTGAAGCCCCAGGATGCAGGGGCGGCCTCACCAAAACAGGTGCTGAGTGAGGGAATCACTGTTTCACTGGTGAAGTCTGCCAAAAGAGCAGTCTTGTCTACCTTGGCAATTAACTGCATGTTTCTTGGCAGGGAAGTGTTAGTCTCCTGAATCAGATCATGCAAAGGAGAGCTGAATGCCTTCCAAGCCGCCCAGCAGATTTTCCCTGGGGCCTGTTTGAAACTTAAGAATCTCCTGTGATGAATACTTCCTTCCGGATGTTCCCAGAGCTCAATGGGTAGTATCACCTTGGTCCTAGGACCCCATGAGCCTTTGATTCCCAAGATTCCCAGAGATCAAGTACAGTAGATATGGTGGGGTGGGGGGGTGGAGAAGAAAAAGAAAACCACGCCCATAAATTCAGAATATTGAGAGCTATCCAAATCAATTAGCCGAATGATATATAGCAGCCATGTCTAAACGCTGTGCTCTGACTCAACTCTATTGATGCCATTGTAGGGGTGAAACCCATGCACGTCCTGGGCCCCAGCCATTCACCCACAGGCCCCTCACAGCACACGGTGGGCGGGAGGGGAAGACTTTCACTGCCTGTGAACCTCGGCATTATCCGCTTACCCAGCCCAAGCTCCTCCCTAACCACCTGGGTCTGCCCACCTTCCTGGCTTTCTCTGGGACTTGAACCAGGAACGTAACTCTGCAGGCACACGGGGAGACAATCCAGCAGCCAGCCCTACTCAAACTCAGGAGTCGTCCCCGGGTGACTTGGACCGCGGATAATAATAAATAACAGCCAGCATTTTGGTAGTGCTTCCCATGTGCCACGCACGGTTCTAAGAACCACAAATCAAGCCTCGGTTTAATGTTTTATTGATTGTCTAGACTTAAGAAAGTGATGGGGAAATGTTAATAACTCAGATTAAGCTTAAAAGGGTGTTATGTCTGTGGCCATTACATTGTGAATAACACACACACACACCCCTGGGGAAATATTCTCCCACCATTGGAAAATAGTTCCAACGTGTCTTGGCTATTTCATTTCCTCTTCCTCGTTCACATCAGCCAGAAAAGTGTTTGCCAACATTCACATTAGGGCCACAGCAAACAGCAACCGTGGGTTGGCTAGGGATGCAAGAGTTTGGCAAAAATCAACAAAAGCATTTGTGTGAATCAATTGTGTAGAATTTACAGTAAAGAGGGGCGCCTGGGTGGCTCAGTTGGTTAAGCATCTGCCTTTGGCCCAGGTCCTGATCCCAGGGTCCTGGGTTCGAGCCCCAAATGGGCTCCCTGCTCAGTGGGGAGCCTGCTTCTCCATCTGCAGCTTCCCCTGCTTGTGCTCTTGCTCTTTTTCTCTCACTCTCTCTCTCAGATAAATAAAATCTTAAAAAAAAAAAAAA
>NW_024425230.1:20608744-20675057 GCF_017311325.1 Ursus maritimus | reverse complement strand
AAAAAAAAAAAAAAGAATTTACAGTAAAGAGTATGTTTTAATATTATTTATTGATGATGTGCCATACAGTCTTAATATCAGTAAAATGTATGTACATATGCGTGTGTACATTTTTCCCTACATCCTCGGTGGACCCTAAGATTTATCTTCTGAACTTTCCCAGGGCCGGGGACGGGGGGAGAGCAAAGTGCAAGCTCACGGTCTCCAGCATCCCTCAGAGTACTGGCCAGCTCTGGAGCTCCTTAACTCCAGTTTTGGGGTCTGTGGATTGCTCATTTTTGCGTTAATTTGGTGATTCATTTAAAAAGATACTGCGTTTCATCTTTTACTCAGCACTTAGTTTTTAAGTTTCTTCCCTGGGAGAATCTCTCAGGTATCTAATCTACCACACCCCCATTTTCCACTGACACGCAGGCACAGGGGGCCTAGCTAACCTAGGAAGCAGGCTTGTTTATTCAGTCTATCTGTCTGCCCCGCCAGGACGAAGTCATCTCGGAACAGGGAGCAAATTAGTGGATGGTACCTGATTACTGGGTCATTTCCTGTCTTCTCATGAAACGTGTGGATTTAGGGTGTGAGGTTTCGGATAGCTACATCATTCTGAGCTTGTTTTGTTGTGTTTTCATTTTGTGAGTGGTACGGGTGGCTTTGGCTTGGATGTGAATTATTATTGTTACCATCACCATCATCACCACCATCATCATCACCATCATCACTATCGTCATCACCATCGCTGTCGTCATCTTCACCACCGTCATCACCATCGTTGTCACCATCATCACCACCGTCATCACCATCATCTTGGTTCTGCTCCAGTCCCACTCAGTTGGGAAGAGCGACATTCCATGCAAGGGGACCCCTTCATTTTAATCGGCATCCTTGGCTGATCGGTAGCAGCTGGGCCCCTGAGTTTGCTAGGACAGCCAGGATGAAATACCACAGACAGGTGGCTTAAACAACAGAAATTTATTTCTCATAGTTCTGGAGGTTTGAAGTCCAAGATCAAAATGCCGGCTAGTTTGGTTCTTGGGGCAACCTCTCTGTCTGGCTTGCAGCTGGCCACCTTCTCACTGTGCCCTCCTGTGGCAGAGAGAGAAAGCAAGTTCTCTGATGTCTCCTCTTATAAGGAAGGACACTAGTCCTATTGGATCAGGGTGCCACCCTTATGACCTCGTTTAACTTTATTTATTTTTTTTTAAGATTTTATTTATTTATTCGACAGAGAGAGAGACAGCCAGCGAGAGAGGGAACACAAGCAGGGGGAGTGGGAGAGGAAGAAGCAGGCTCATAGCAGAGGAGCCTGATGTGGGGCTCGATCCCATAACGCCGGGATTGCGCCCTGAGCCGAAGGCAAACGCTTAACCGCTGTGCCACCCAGGCGCCCCTCGTTTAACTTTAATTACTTCCTTATTCCAAATGCAGCCCTGCTAGGAGGTAGGGCTTCACCATTTGAGTTTTTTTGGGGGGGAGGGGACACAATTCAGTCCATAGCCATCCCTCTGACCAGAAGGCCCAGGATCAGCTATAGAGCTGGACAGACCCAAGTTCAAAGCCCTGCTCTGCTTCCTACTTACTTTGTAAAATATTTCCCCTTTCTGACCCTCAGTCCCCTATTCTGAAAAGTATATACTAAGTCCCATTTCAGAGCATCATTACATAGCACAAGTGTAGAAGGTAGCTTGCACAATGCCTGCCAGATCTCAGGGGCTCAGTATATAGTCTCCTGGACGATGCCACTCAAAGTGTGGTCCCTGGACAGGCAGCATTGCCCGAGATCAGGACAGGAAGGCAGAATGTCAGGCCCCATCCCAGGCCTGACGAGTCAGAATCTCCGTCTTAGCACCATTCCCAGTGATCTGAACACACGTTGAAGTTTGAGAAGCACTGAAGGAAATGGTGTGCTTGCCCCGGCTTGGTCATGAGCCATATTAAGAACATGGTGGTATAATTCAGGGGGCTGGGGGAGGGAGTCGGGGCCAGGCAGCATCATGAGGTCCCTTGGCCAATGCAGCCCTGAGGAATGCTGGACTGGAGGAAAGGAAGGGAGCCAAGCCTGAGGAATTGGGACCCCTGGTGAAGCTCCCAGCCAGCCACTTGCACTGTCCAGAGGGCCCCACTGGGCAAGGTCCCCACGGCTATGCTGCTTTCCAAGGAGTCTGCCTGGAGCTTGGGCCAGTGGTTACTGGCGGTTCCAGAAGGCGAGTTCTCAGCGAGTCCCTCCCTGGTCTGAACTCTTAGTTCTTCACAGAACCTACTGTTTCTCTCTCATTTCTGGGTCTTCACACCTGACACTTTCTCCGCCCCCCCCCCACTTTTCTGCTGGCTTCTTCCTACTCCTCCCCGAAAACTTGGCTTGAAGGACACCTTCCCCATGAAGTGGTCACTACCCTTCCCTTAACTGCTCCCTTCCCAGCTCCCTACCCCGTGCTCATGCACCCTTGCCACACACACACACACACACACACACACACACACACACACACACACATGGCTCTAGGGGTGTGGTGCACCTGCCCACCTTCCCCTTCGGTTTTTTGGAAAAGTCTAAACAGTTTTAAGATCCGAGGCTAGTTTAGGCTGGAATGCTGCCTCGGCCACTACCCAGCTCTGGGACTTTGAACAAGTCTCTGAATTTCTAGGAGCTGCACTTTCCTTATCAGTGAAATGGAGACACAGTTCCTTTGAGAATTAAGTAAGATGTGGGTGTATGGCAGGCAGGTTTTGCAGCTACTACCAAGGGTGTGAGAAATAGCACACCTGCTCATTCTCTTTAAATCTTACGTCCGACTCCCGATAGGCTGGAGGGACATTCGATCTCAGTCCTTTCCGGGGCCTCCTTCCTCCCTCTTCCCCTACTCCCCTCTCTGCTCACACAGGAATCTTGGCAACTTTCATGACATGTGGAGAATGGGAGAAGGGCCCTAGGTCTTGAGTCCTACTGTGGACATCAGAGATTGGCATGCTTGCGTGTGTAGGATAGTGTAGTGGTTAGGAGGGAAGCTCTGGGGTGGGTACCACCTCCACCACGCACCAAATGTGTGACTATGGGAAATTTACTTGACCTCTCTGATCCTCAGTTTTCTCACCCTTATAATGAGGATGGAGATCATACCAACCCCACAGAGTTGTCCTAAGGACTCAAGCTGATCCATAGAAAGCACTTAGCACAGAGTAAATGTAAAGCTCGTGGCACCTGGAAAAAGTTAATCCAATAAAGGTTAATTATTATTATTACAGTGTACAATGTGAGGTCAGTGAAAATAACAATGATTGTCCAGGGGTGTCTGGGTAGCTCAGATGGTTAAGTGTCTGCCTTTGGCTTAGGTCATGATCCTGGAGTCCTGAGATCCAGCCCTGCATCCGGCTCCCTGGTCAGTGGGGAGTCTGCTTCTCCCTTTCTTCCCCACTTGTGCTCTCTCTCGATATCTGTCGCTGTCTCTCTCTCTCCCTCTCTCTCTCAAATAAATAAATAAAATCTTTAAAAAAATGACTGCCCATTACTGATCATGTAATCAACCATTTTGCTAAATTCTCTTATTATTTCTAAGAATTTGTGGATTCATTTGGCCTTCCCTGCAGACAATCACATCATTTGCAAGAATATTTCATCTCCTCCTCTCCAAACCTTTTTTCCTTTCATTTTTATGACCTGACTGACCTCTGGCACAAGCTAAATAGAAAAGGTGGTACAAGCCTTGGTGTCCTCATCTGGCTTTTAAAAGAGATGTTTCCTATTCTCCCTGCTGAGAATGATGTTTCCTATGGGTTTTCATAAATTAAGGTCATCAGTGTGTTTACAGTCTTTCTTATCAGTCTGCCGACCTCCCCTCCCCACTGGCCTTCAGACCCTTGCGATACACCTGCCACGAACTGGGCTGTTCCCCCAGGGTTTCCTTTATAGAGGACTGGTGTTAGCCAAGGCTCCAGGCTTCCTTCTCCATTTTGAGGCTGCACTGAGCCCAGCCTTCAGCTGCACCCCCCACACCTCCTCTAATCCTCTTGCCCCTCTTCTGGTTGATTATAAGAATTTCATGGAAACCTTTTGAGTGGAGAAAACTTCCTGTGTCTCCCGTAATGTCACACACGACCATGCCTGACCCCAGATGTGTGGGGTTCCCCCTACCAAGCAATTCTCTGTGACCCCAGTAGGGTGTCATACAATTTAACTCAATCCTGACACCGCCTACCTGGAGATAGCCTCCTATCACGCAGGTTAAGGGCTCAGCCCCCCGAGACTGCCCCCACCTCAGATGCCAACCACAAACAGTAGCCCCCAGGTTACCCGCACCCTCTGTCTGACTTCTCTGCCAACCAGAGGCTCCCATGACCTCCTCCCCCTTGGATTCAGTTACTTGCTAGAGCGGCCTATAGAACTCAGGGAAACACGTTTACCAGTTTATTAAGGGACACGATAAAGGACGCAGATGAACAGCCAGATGAGAGAGACACAGGGCGGGGACTGGGAGGGTCCCGAGCACAGGAGCTTCTGTCCCTGTGGCACTGGGATGAGTGACCTCCTGGTGTGCACGTGTTCACCGTCTGCGTTGGAACTTGCCAAACCCCCGACTCTCGGGATTTTATGGCGGCCTCCTCACGTAGGCAGGATCATTTCCAGCCCCTCCCCCCTCTCTAGAGGATGCGGTGCTCCTGAAAATTCCAAGCTTCTGATCATGGCCCGGTCTCTCTGGTGAGCAGCCCCCACCCAGAAGCCATCCAGGAGCCCACCCAGAGTCACTGCATCAGAACAAAAGACGCTCCTATGACCCAGGAAATTCCAAGGGATTTAGGAACTCTGTGTCAAGAACTAGGGTCAAAGACAAAATATTAGAACAAAAGATGCTCCTAATGCTCTTATCACTTAGCGATCTACAGGGTTTTCAGGACCCCCAGGTTGGGAACTGGGGACAGAAACATATATATTTCATTATGTCACATCTTTACCTTGCTTTCACTCCCAGGAGTAGATGACTGGAGGGTTCACTGCCCAGACCCATGGATCAGGTGCTGGCTGACCTCTTCCTTAGATGCTGGCTGCTGCTGCTGCTGCTGCTTCTTCTTCTTCTTCTTCTTTTTTTTTTTTTAAGAGAGAGAGCATGCGGGNNNNGATAGTGAAACAGAGGGAAAGGGAGAGAGAAAATCTTAAGCAGGCTCCACGCTCTGCATGGAGCCCAACCTGGGGCTCCATCTCAAGACGCTGAGATCACAACCCGAGCTGAAATCACGTGGGACACTCCTGGACTCTGGCTTCTAATCTCAAGCCAAACAAGGCCCCAAGTCAGATCCAGCCCAGAGGACTGGCCCAGAGGCCCCTTGGCATCTTCCCTACAGGCATGAAGGCTTTCTCCAGATTTTTTTTTTTTTTTTAAGTAGCACAGGGCTTAAGTTCACGACCCCGAGATCAAGACCTGAGCTGAGATCAAGAGTTCAACGCTCAACCAACTGAGCCCTCCAGGCACCCCCCAGATTCTTATTTAGGACCTTTCTCCTTTCTGGGGAGCTCCAACGAGCCAGGGCCCTGAGTGGGGCCCAGCGATGGTCTGGGGAGTCCAGCGTCCTCATACTGCCAGTAATAAACAACCCCCTTTCTCCCTGTCTTTCATCTCTCTCTTCCCCCCCCCCACACTGTTCCCCTCTCTGCCTCCCAGCCCAGCAAGGCCCCCTTGAAACGTCAAGGCTCACTCTTACCCATGTGCCTTATCAGCATCCCTTTATAACTGGCAGGCCTCAGGCAGCCACTGTGGTCCCCAGAGGTGAAGGAGGCACCCTTCAGGCCCTTAAGCTGAGCCAGCACCTCGTCACACACAGCGGGACCTCCTCTAGCCCTGGTTTGGGGATGACTGCCATGTCTGCTCAGACCTCCAGTTCTACTCCATTCCTACTTTTCCAGAACTGTCTAGCTTTCTCACAACTCCACACACCTACACCACGTAACTACACCTCCCTACTTAGGACATAGGGAGAGACAGACATATCCACTCTGGGACAGACACGTGCTTCATAAAAAAAAACAAACACCCACAGGGTTCTGCAGGGTCCAAGGTGGGCAGCCGATCCTGCAACGCAGGTAAGGGGTCTGGGGCCTGGAGGAGCCCTGGCAGGGTCAGGGCCTTGCCCATTTGTACTTTTGGAAGCCCTGTCTTACATTATTTAAGACATTTTAAAGGACCCCCCTGCCCCCACATTTCACATTAAATACACACTTGCCGTAAAATTGTTTGAAATGATGTGGGAACATTTCTTTCTCCTCTTTTTGCTACCAAAACATTTTTTAAACTCTTATTGCATTTTTCATATGTAAAAAAAAGATGAAGAATAATCTTTATTATGATTGTGGTACTCACCCCACTTAGAAATAAAAAGTTACCAAGATAGTTGAAACATTCTGTATACCCCTCACCCCTCCCTGCAGAGGAAACTGCCATCCTGAATTTGGAGTGTACTATCTCCATTCGTTTCTTTAAACTTTTTCTATATACATATTATATATTTTTTAACAGACTTAATTTTTTTGCATTTTTAACTTTATCCCAGTGATCTACTAAAACGATTTTTTACAATTTTTGCCTTTCAGGTATTTGGCTACAAATTACTTAGATTATGATTGGTTCTGATTTCTTACCATCCCTGCAATTCTTGCAAGATGAGAAAACCTAGCCTATAAACGAATTTCAAATGTTATTAAATGTTTAGGAACACGGTTCATAATGTTAAGATAATAGTGCATTTAACAAAGCATTCACTAATTTTGACTTTACGGTTTTCCTTTCATATTTTGAAGCCAATCATTTTTTTTCTAGGTCTTACAAAAGTTTCTGTCCATAGGAAAACCTCTCAGGCCCTGCCCTGTGTCTAGAGTTTCTGGGGCACCACCGAGAAGGAGCAGCAAAATAAGGCTACCACTTTGGGGCACCCACTGAGCCTGGCCCCATCAGAAGCCTTCCGCACCTATGAGCTCACTTACTCCAAACAGGGGGGTGCTACTGCTCCCCACTCCCCACCCCCACTTAGGCACTTAGGCCTGTGTGAGGTAGAACAGAGCCGGGATTCGGGATTCGAACCTAGGCAGTCTGAACCCTTCTTCAAGCGGCCTTCCATTTTCTGAGCCACCCATGTACGTACATGGATGTGAATTTTCTCAAAATTCTCACAGGGGCCAGGGATCCCTAGCCCCATTTCGCAGGAAAGCCAACTGGCTCAGAGAGGCCCAGGTCACCTGGCTGAAAGGGCTGGCAGATGTGGGATTTGAATAGGCATCAGTGTGATTCCAAACACTGCCTGTGCTTTTAAAGACACCAAGCCACCTCTGCCCCTCCCGAACCTGCCACTTTGTAGCCTGGCTGAGTCCCCTCCCTGCCCTTTGCAGGGGGAGCGTCCTGCAGCTGTTGAAAGGAGAATTAAAGGGGCACCGGAGGCCAAACCGACTGACCCTTGTCGTGATGCCCTGCCCCTGTTAGCCCCAGGCTGCGGGGTGGAGAGGCGGGGTGGGGGGTGCTATTTATTTGCTGGTCCTTGCCCCACGCTCCCTCCTCCCCTCTGCCCTCTCCTCTTCCCCCATCCCCCAACCCAGGGCCCCGTGTAGGTGGCTGGGAACAGGCTAGCCTTTCCGCTGGCAGGCGATAGTCTCAGCTGGCTGCCTCTCCTCCCCTGCAACTCTTGCTTATCTTGGGCCATCAGAATCTCTCCTGCCTTGCCCCCCCCAACCCAAGGTCACCTCCAGAGGGTTTGGCGCTTGCTCACTGCACAGGCCCCCTTCTGCCTGGACATGGGGGATGGTTTTAAAGAGCCAGCTCCCTTTGAGGAGCCCTCCCCTTTCCGTGCCAGGGAACCTGGTCAGAGTGACCTGTGGAGGGGAAAGGACAGTGGACTACAAACTAGGATTTTGTCCCAGGCTCTGAGCCTAGCTAGTTGTATAACCTTGGACTAGTCACGTCCTATTTCTGGGCCCCCGTTTTCTCAACTGGGAAGAATGTGGCTGGACCAGACGCTTCTCCAAGATCTTTTCCTTCTAGGAGTACCTGTGACTGAATCTATACTCTCCACTGCTTGCTCAGTTTGTGACAGGTATAGGTATATATATCTATACACACACACTTTTTTTTCTTTGCTTAGGAATACTGGCAAGCCCTGTCCCCTACCATCCCAGGATGAAGTCTCATTGACATTCAGCCCAGAGCGGGGAAGAGAAGACCAAGAGGAAACCCATACCCACGGAAGAGGGGAGAACAGAGGCTGAAGCAGGAAGGGGAAGGGAATCCCAGAGTTCAACTTTGGCAGGGCACCAGAATCAGAGATGGAGCTTTTGAAAGGGGGGGTGCCTGAGCCCGCCTCCAGACCAATTAATTCAGACCTTAGGGGGTAGGGGGCTTGGGTGTTCATGTTTTTTAGAAACTCCCCCTCTGAGTCTGCTGCACAGTGCAAGTCAAACACACTGCTGGGGAGCACTGGTTCTCAAAGTTGAGCTCACCTCTGCATCCCTGGAAGGGCTTGGAACACACAGGGAGGGTACCGGCCCCATCGCCCGACGGGGTTTCTGACTCAGCAGGTCTGGGATGGAGCCGTGTTAGTTTCCTACTGCTGCATTTTTTTTAATTGAAGTATAGTTGACGCACAGTGTTACATTAGTTTCAGGTGTACGACAGAGTGATTCACTCTATACGTGATGCTGTGCTCACAGCAAGAACAGCTACCGTCTGTCACCACGAAACGCTATTACAGCCTCATTGATTATATTCCCTACACTGTGCCTTTTATTTCCGTGGCTTATTCATCCCATTACTGGAAGCCTCCATCTCCCACTCCCCTTCACCCATCCCTCCTCCCCACCCTCCCCTCTGGCAACCATCAGTTCCTGGTCTGTTTCTGATTTTTCGTTTGTTTTGCTCTGTTTTTTAGATTCCACCTATAAGCAAAATCATAGGGTATTTGTCATTCTCTGTCTGACCTCTTTCTCTTAGCATAATACCCTCCAGGTCCGTCCTATGGCTGCTTTAGCAAATCACCACATACTTAATGGCTTAAACAACACAAATCTATTATCTTACAGTACAAATCTATTATCTTACAGGGCTGGAGGTCAGAAGTCTGAAGTGAGTCTCGGCTGAAATCAAGGTGCTGCAGGGTCTGTGTTCCCTCTGGAGGCTCTGAAGGAAGCCGGTTCCAGAGCCTGTCCCAGCTTCTGGAGCCCCTCTGCCTTGCTGGGCTTGTGGCCCCTCCCTCCATTTGCAGAGCCAACAATGGCATCCTCCTGCCTCTCCTTGTCCACATCTCTTTCTCTGCCCCAACACACCTGCCTCCCTCTTTCACTTACAAGGAACCTCTTGATTACACTGGGCCTACTCAGATAATCTGGGATAATCTCCCCAAGTCAAGATCCTTAATCAATCTGAGAGTCCTTTTGCCAAGTAAATAACATTTTCACAGGTTTTGGGAATTAAGACTGGGGGCCAGTATTCCGCATACCACAGGTCCCAAGAATTTACATTTCTAACAAGCTTCTAGGTGAGGCTGCTGCGGCTGGTCTGGGGACCATGCTTTGAGAATCACTACTTTAGAGTTTACAGAGAATGGGATCCAAATGAGTAAAAACCGTGCTGAGAAGTGGGTGTCTAGGGGTGGAGATGGGTAAAGAGGATTTTGGCTGACATTGGGGGAGATGATTTCTTTTTTCTGCCCTGACCCCAAGTCCAGGAAAGCCTCCAGGAAATGCATAAACAAGACATTCTAAGTAAAATTGGTGTTTCCTTAGGATGTGACCACGGGGAGACCCACCCCAGAATGGGAGCAAGTAGGCTCAGCCAATTTAAGACCCAGGCGGGAGAGAGGATTATGAAATCTTCCTATGCCTGGGAGCTGCAGATGGGCCCCAACAGGACGGAGCCACGTAAGATGAAATTCCAGACGTCCAAGTGGCACTGAGAAGGTTCATCTCCCTGTGGACTGATACCTTTTGGACCTACTGCCTGGAGCGTTCCCATCCCCTCTCCTGACTTTATGGCACTGTAACCACCTCCTCCCTAAAGCTCTTCCTCTTTCTCTCCCATCCCCTTCCTACCAGGTCCTGTCCAACCTCCAGGACAGACTTCCTTCTGGAGCCCTTCCCAGATTTCCCTTCAGTGTCTCACTGTGTCCCCCAGTTGCTCAACGTTTTCCCTGACAACCAAGAAGAGTGCTCATTTCATTATTGTCTGTTTCATACTTATTTGTATTAGGTCTGTGTTCAGAAAGGTCTTAAAACAGAAGCCCCCATGACTCACATCTCACATTAACTCCCCAGCTAGAAGGGCCTGTCTGATCCAACCTCTTTGATTCAGCCAGAGAAAATGTGCCAAGTTCCCCTGTTTGTCAGCAGTGGAGCAAGACAAGCGTTTGTATTCCTCACTCCTGGACCAGTGCTCTTTTAGAATTATCTTCCTGGGACACCCAGCTGGCTCAGTTGGTTAAGTGTCTGACTCTTGATTTCGGCTCAGGTCATGATCTCAGGGTGGTGAGATCGAGGCCCACGTTGGTCTCCACACTGGGCACGGAGCCTGCTTAAGATTCTCCCTCTCTCTTCCTCTCCTACTGCCTGTCCCCCAGCTCCCTCTCTTAAAAAAGAATCCTCTTCCTTTTGTTCTGGAGATCAACCTGGACCATAACTAGGGTGACCCCAGTTATCACCAAAACCAGAGTGAGAGGGGGCATTATTAATAATTACACCAGGGCAGCAGGTGTAAACAGGCCTGCCCTGGGCAAATGGGACACATGATCACTCTAGCATGACAGCTCACTGCCACCCACTTGCCCACCAGGAAAGCTTCTTCGTAGCCTTATGACTAAAGGGACCTGAGAACTTGTTATCACTCTCTGCACCCAGTGAGGGGCTGGAGGACTAAGCAGCCTTGAGGGTCTGGCCTTCCCAGAGATTTTCAGGGTGCCCCCGAACTGGCTGCTCTGTAGGTGGCCTCCCTATCCACCCAGAACTGTGTACGCATAAACAGAGGCCCCACTTTACTGCCCCTGCCTAGGAGAGGGCAAGTGCCCTGCCATGCAGAGCAGAGCTCCGGTTTCAGGTGCTTCCCTCTGGGTGATACCCACTGAACCAAAGCTCTATGTTGTGGAGTTTGAATCTACTAGAGTCGCCCCCCACCCTTTATTCTTACTTGCACGGCTACTGCGGTTTGGAAATACACACATAGGTCTGAGATTTTTCTAACAGAAGGACCTCTAGGCAGGCTAGCCTGGGCTTCTTCACTTGACAGCAGTGTCCAAGAGGACAAGCCCCGTGCACACGTGCTTTTCATGTCCGTGCCTGCATCATCTTGCTAGCATGCCATTGGCACATGCCGATTACATGGTCAGACCCCTGTCATTACGAGGAGAGGTTTCACAAGAATGCGTGTCTGGAGAGACACAATGAATTGGGGGCAGACTGTAACAATCTCCCACAATCAGTAACAAACACAAAGACCAATGCCAAGTTATGACGACGGCTCTGAAGGAAGTGAGCAGGTGCTGTGAGAGGGTCAGGGGAGGGGTTTCCATAGGTCCATGGGGACATTGCCCCTTCTTTAGTGCTGTTGACTTCATGGCCTTCTAGGGACCCCACATTCTGCTAGTACTTCTTCCAGGTCCTGCTCTCTGTGCCCACAGCTCATGGGGGCCCAAGGCTTGTGTCTCTGCCCAGGGCCTCCCTGGCCAACAGCTGCCTTCTGCCTCCTTACACTCCACCCCAGTGGGATCCTTCTCTGGCCTGCACTTCCCCATTATGTGACATTGGGGACAAATAATTTAAGCAGTTGTAACTGTGTCTCCCTCCACAGGGAATAATGATGTCAATATGGAGGCATTAGAGATGGGATAATGTTCACGAGGTGCCCTGCTCATGGTAGGAACTCACCGAGGGATTACCAAGCCTCCTATTTCCCATCTTAATGTTAATACATTCTATTTCTTCATCTTCAAGTTAACTACCTGCTGGGGGGCTCAGCCCAGGTCTTAATGGAGTTGCCTGAGAACTAACGGAGGTAATTTACAAGCATGAAAGCACCAGAAGTTTCTGCAGAAGTTCTTACCACCCCCCACCAGGCTCACCCCATGGACAACATGTTCTGCCACTCATTTGACTAATGCATGGGGCCAAGCAACATGGGCATGTTAATCCCTTTACGATGATTACATAGCTGTAGTTATCTTTATTCTTGCAACATCAGTGGTTAAATTAAACTTTCTTCTCTGACTTGTTCCTTTACTCTTGCTTTTGGGTGCTTTGCTCCAGCAGGAAGAACACCAGCTCTGCATCTGACACTTAACGAGCTGCAGCCTTGTCTCTTCCTCATTTCAACTAGGGAAGAATTATCTTCAGCTCACAGATTCATAAGAGTTTTATCAGGTAGTGTGTAGAAAGGATCTGCTCTGTGGCAGGACTCAGTAAATGTAGCTTTTATTGCTTTTATCCCATTATGTTTCTTTTCGCTGAGAATACATGATTTTTTGTGGGCCAAAGTAAGCAACCAAGTAAGCCAGAGTTTCTAGTTTCTATTGCTGCATAACAAATCATCCCCAAACACAGCAGCTTAAAAAAGTCTTTTTGGGGGAGCACCTGAGTGGCTCAGTGGGTTAGGCGTCTGACTCTTGATCTCAGCTTAGGTCTTGATCTCAGGGTCGTGAGTTCAAAAACCCTGTGTTGGGCCCCATGCTGGGGGTGGAGCCTACTTTTTAAAAAATCTTTTTTTTTTCTCATAATTTTATAGGTCAGAAATTTGGGAAGACTCAGCTGGAAAGTTCTTGCTGAGGTTCCCCCAGGCAGTTGTTGAATGGGGCTGTCATCATCTGAAGGCTCAACTGGGCTGGATGTCCAAGATGACGCACTCACTCGGCTGGCAGTTGATGATGGCTGTTGGTTGGGAGCTCCCTCTGGGACTGTCCAGTATCTTGGTAGCTGGATTTCTTTTTCTTTCTTTCTTTCTCTTTCTTTCTTTCTTTCTTTCTTTCTTTCTTTCTTTCTTTCTTTCTTTCTAATTTTATTTATTCATTTGAGAGAGGAGAGAGGGAGAGAGAGAGCACAAGCAGGGGGAGAGGGAGAAGCAGAATCCCCACTGAGCCGGGAGCAGATGTGGGGCTCTATCCCAGGACTCTGGGATCATGACCTGAGCTGAAGGCAGACACTTAACTGACTGACCCACCCAGGCATCCCTTGGTAGTTGGATTTCTTGTAGGGGGCTGACTTCCCCACTGAGCAAGGATCTCAAGGGGACCAGGTGAAAAAAGACATGGCTTCTTATGACCTAGTTTTAGAAGTCACAGAGCATTCACTTCTGTCATACTTTACCTGTGGAAGTCTGCTCAGACTCAAGAGGAGGGGACATAGATTCCACCTCTCCGTGGAAGGAGTGGCAAGGTTATATTGTCAATCAGCATGTGGGATGGAAGAAATTGTTGAGGTCATCCTGGGAAAATGCAATCTGTCACATCCTCCAAATTCATATGTCAATCGGGGCTTTTTATCAGACAGGATTCTTGCTCATAAACCACAGAAGTTGGCTCTGGTTAACTTAAGCAAAAAATTTTTGTAAGGCCTTTAGGGCTCACAGCTGATGGAGGCTAGATGGCCAGGGTTGGCAAATGGGCCAGAACCAAGGGGGTCTGGAGGCCTGGGCAGCAGGTACCCCCACAAAGGAGGAGCATAAGGACCGTCCAATCCAAAGAGTCTAGCACATCTCTGCTAGAATACATACGACCTCTAGGTGCCCAGCTTCCTTGCAGCACTCTGAAGAGCAAAGCCCAGGAAAAGCGAGTTGATGGGTTGAGTCACATCCTTTCCTTCTAATTGGGCCAGTGCAGACAGAGGGAGGGCCTACTGCTACATTTTGCTTTCATATTGGAAGATTGGGACATCCTTTTCAGAGACTGTACACAGTGGGAGATTCTCCAAAGGAGAGGCAAGGTGCTATGGGGCAGGGGAAGGAGATGCTGGATATTCCCAAACCACAGGTGTCCACCAGAGAGTCCGAAGACTCAGACACCCCTCTGCAGGGATTGGTTCCCTGGTTCTGAGAAGGAGGAACAGAATGCTGAAGAAGATGCTCAGCTCACTATTGTCACAAGGACTTAAAGGGCTGTCACTTAAGGAGGCATTTGTCTTGTTCAATGTGGTTGTAGGACAGATCTTTGGCTCAATATCAAAAAGAACTTTCTTTTTTAAAAAACAATGTATTATACGTTTAATGTTTGAACAGGCAGTACGTTCATGGGAAAAATATTAAAGGCACACAGTGAAAGTCTACCTCCCCCTCTCCGCCTGCTTCTCACTCCAGTCCCCACCTCCACTCCAGACATTAATCTTAGTACTGACTTGTATATATTCCCATGGGGCTTTGTTTCCTTTTGAGTTTTTATTTTTCATTTTTTTCTAAAGTTTTTTTTTATTTAAGTAATCTCTACATACAGATCTTCATGGGTCATCCACGTTGTAGCATGTGTCAGAATTTTCTTCCTTTTAAAGGTTGATTAATATTCCATGATATGCATATACCACATTTTGTTTGTCTCTTCATCCTTCAATGAATACTTGGGTTGCTTCTACCTTTTGGCTATTGTGCACAAGGCTGCTATGAACACAGGTATACAAATATCTTTGTATACCCTGCTGTCAATTCTTTTGGATGTATAGCCCAAAGTGGAATTACTGACTAATCCGGTCATTTTATTTTTAATTTTTTGAGGCATTGTATTGTTTTGAGGCTTCTTTGTATATTCTCAACGCAAGCCCGTTATCAGCTTTGTAACTTGAAAATATTTTCTTCTAGTCTGTCATTTGTCTTTTCATTTTCCTAACAGCATTGTTCAAAGATGCTTAACTTTGATGAAGTACAATTTATCAAAAAAGTTATGGATCAAGCTTTTGGTGTCATATCTAAGAAATCCTTGTCTAGCCCAAGGCCACAAAGATTTTCTCCTGATTTTTTGAGACGTTTTATAGTCTTAGGTTTTACATGTAACTCTAGTACCCATTTTGATTTAAATGTTGTTAAGTAGTATGAGGCATGGATTAAGGGTTTTTGTTTTTGTTTGTTTGTTTTTTTTTAAGTAGGCCAGCGTGGAGCCCAATGTAGGGCTTGAACTCACAGCCCCGAGATCAAAACCTGAGCCAAGATCTAGAGTTGGACACTTAACAGACTGAGCCACTCAGGCACCCTTTTTTAAATATTTCTATATTGATAGCCAATTGTTCTGTTCAAAGTTTACCCTTTCCTCATTGAAATGCCTTTGCAGCTTTGTCAAAATTCAATTGACCCTATATGTGTGGGTTTATTTATGGACTCCATTTTGTTCCATTGATCTACACTATCTTTTTGCCTATACTGTCTTGATTATTATATCTTTAGAGTAAGTCATGAAATTAGTGTGAATTCTGCAATTTTGTTATTCTTATTTGTAATTCTTTTGCTATTGAGGTTCCACTGCCTTTCCAAATAAACTTTAAAATCAGCTTGTCAGTTTCTACCAAAAAAAAAAATCTGATGGAATTGTTGATACAACCGCATTGAACTTATAGATTGAAGCTGGGAGAACTTTATTAAGCCTGGAATCCAATTCATGAACATGGTATATCACTCCATGTTTTCCACTGTCTTTGATTTCTTTCACCAATGTGTTGCAGTTTTCAGCATACAGATCTTGCACACAAGTTGTTAGATTTCTACCTAAGTATTCCATGTTTTCAGGTGCTATTGTAAATGATGTTTTAAATTTTTTTTCAATTTCCACTTGTTTATTGCTAATATATAGAAATAAGTGTGATTTTTGTATATTGACCTTGTATCTCATGACCTTGCTAAACTTACTAATTAGTTAACACTTACTAGTATTAGTTAATACATAATAACACTAATATTTTTATAGTAAAATTGCAATCCAATTCTTGCCATTCCTGATCCAGTCTATTCCCCTCCTCTTGTTTGCTATAGTGTTTATTACTACCTAGCATTTTAGGTCTATTCTCCTTCTCTTGTTTGCTATAGCATTTATTACTACCTAGCATTTTATAATTTACCTATTTTGTTTAATGTTTGTTCTTCCCAACCCATGCCATTAGAAGCTAAGATTTGCAAGAGCCAAGATTTTTGTCTGTTTTATTCACTGGTTTATTTCTAAGTGTAGAGTAAGCACTCAGTACATAGCACTGAATACATACCATTTGATTGAACGGATCAATAAATAGTGGTATCCAATAGAATAATTGGGCCACGTTGAGAGATAAAATGCTTCTTGCCACCTAAGTTGTCCCCTGAAGGGGGATGGGGGATCAGAGAGAAGATTCAATCCCCAGCAGACCAGGTCAGTTAGACAAGGTGACTTCAAGCTCTTTCCCAGCCTCATGGAAACAAATGCGAAAGTGGCATGAGCTCCAGAACGATAATACAAACACCATGTGCCTGCATGATCTGTGTGGCAGGTAGGGACTGTGCAGTGTAGGACAGCGAGGGACAGGTTACTTTGGAGGGGCTGGAAGGAGGAGGCAGGGGATTCCAACATCTTGGTCTGTTTGGGAGAAACATCTTCCCATTACCCGGGAATGGGCAGCCCAGAGCCAGTGCCCAAGAATTCCTTAATCCCAGCAGCTGCTCAGACCACAGAAGGGGGAAGCAGACTGGCTCTTAAAGACCCAGCCTGCCCGTCTTTACTGAAGCCGGGAACACCTCCTTCGCTTCTCCACTAAGCCTGTCTGGAGGTAAGAAGTGGGTGGGTCTTGTTCACCGCTCTATCTCCAGAGCCTAGCACAGTGCCTGGAGCAGAAAGGATCCCTAGTGAACACTTGCACCCGAGGTACCCTGAAAGGGCACAATAAAAAAAAAAAATTAAAAAAAAAAAAAAGATTGGTAGACAGAATGATTACAGACAATGGTTTGTTCAAAACAAAGATATGTGGAGAGGTCTATTTTTGAGAGAAAGAAAAGAAAAGAAAAGAAAAGAAAAGAAAAGAAAAGAAAGGGAGGAAAGGAAAGGAAAGGAAAGGAAAGGAAAGGAAAGGAAAGGAAAGGAAAGGAAAGGAAGGAAGAAGGAGGGAAGAAGGGAGGGAGGGAGGAAAGGAAGGAAGGAGATAGATGATCAATAGATAGATCGATCAATCTCCCCAGTGTCCCTTTCAGGATGAAAGCTCTCCCTTTCTCATCTCACTCTCAGTCATCTCAATTTTAGACATTGCCCAGTTCTTGGTTTTTACCACAATTTTTGACTTTAATGAATGATGCACTGGCTGATTTATAAGCAAGTTATTTCTAAAACTTGATTTAAAATCTACCGTCTTCTGTTGTGTGTCTTAAAAATGACCCTGTGGGGGCTGCATCTTCCCCAAAGTTGTTCTGAACAGTAAAAACTGGGGGGAAATCCTAAATGTTCAAAGAGGTTAAATAAATAAATAAATAAATAAATAAATAAATAAAGGGACCTTCATTCACTCAAAATGTTGGCAGCCGTTTTCATGATGCGGAATTGTATTTGCTGATAGGGAAGAGTGTCCACAGGGCCTTACTGAACGGAAACAAGCAGGTTCCAGAGCATTATGTACATGATTCCAGTTGCGTTTGTTTTCAAAAATCCTTTCTATATTTAAATATGTTCATGTACATACATGGATGTATAAATTCTAGAATGGTACGCAATAAAATGTTGACAACAGTCACCTCTGGGATTTCAGGTCATTCTTGTATTCTTTGCTTCCATTTACTATAATGTGCTTTTTTCCCCTTTATATTCAGGAAGAACAAGAATGCTATCGTCATTTTGTGAAAAACATTAAATTAAATGAAAGCACATTTCCCTGTAAGAACGCAGCTCAGAAATTATGTGAACCAAGTAGAAATGAACAAGAACCAGATCTAATGGCAATCTTCCATGGAGCTCTCCCTTGGCCCCCGGAGCTGTCCACCCTCACCCGCCAGCCTGTGCCCATCACCACCCCTGCAGCCCCCAGCTCGAATGCTCAGCGACCACCAGCCTGGGCTGACCCTCTCCCTGGGCTGGGCCCGAAGAGGGGGTCATGGGGGTGGGATGTGGAGCAGCCCGGAAGCCTGCGGTAGTGTTGCTATGGACGAGCCACAGTCTAAGGAGCAGGGGTGAGCTTTGGGCACCTATGTCAGCTCTGGGCAAGGAGTCCCTGCCTCCTACCCTCCTCGCTCCCTTCCTCCTTTTCCCCCTACCCCTTGCATCCTTTTTTCTCACTCCTTCACTACTTCTCTCTTCCTTCCTCTCTTCCTACTCCCTTTGTCTTTCCCTCCATTCCTTCCTCTTTTCCTTCCTTCATTCCTTTCTCATCTCCAAGCACCTGTCAAGCACAAGGGACACAATGATGACTCCCCACTGTCCCCCCCAATAAGGGATCTGCAATCTGGAGAGGGAAGCAACTGAGTCCAGAGCACGCTGCTATGTGCTCAGAGCCCTGATGGACAGCTTCCTGGAGGAGGTAATACCTGTGCTGAATCCTGACAGATACGGAGAAAGAAAATGGTCTGGAAAGAAAATGGACAAGAGCCAACCCTCATGGGCAAATCTGTTGTTGCTTCAGGTTCCTGATGGGCCTCTACAGAGCAAGCCCTGTCCAGAAGCCCTCCTTGGCTGGGAAAGACTCCCTGGCCATCTCGTGCCCCTGCCTCCCCGGCGACCTAGGCCACCTAGCCCTGCAACGGTGGTAGGCCGTGACTACAGGGCTTGGTTCCAGCTCAGCCCATAAACTCAGCTGAATCAGGAATCGTCTTTGTCTCAGGGCCTCCAAGTAGGGGCCTGCCCCACTGCTCCTGACAGGTCACGCCCAGGTTCCGTGTTCATACCATCAATTTGGCAATTCTTCCTGATTCGGAGCCCCAATCCTTCCTGATGCTTTTAATCCAGTGTCCTTTGCTTTATCCCTGAGGATTTAAAAACTGAAAACAAAAAACCGGTCTCCTCGCTCTGTTGGAGAACAGCTGTCCAGTTCTAGACAGGTGTGAACAGGTATGTCTCTGTCACTGCTCAGCTCTTGGAGTCACTTTAAGCAAAGATATGAGGGACCAGGAATGTATTCGGGGATCTTTCTCACTACTGTCACTTCTGCCAAGGGCCCTTCCTGGGCGTCCTGATCCACCTGCCACGTTTGGATTATAATTTGACAAAAGACCTAATCGGGGATTATTAGCCCTTGTGGTTAAAGCCACTGCCTTCTCCAAATTTTTCTTGGTTTTAAAAGGCGTTCCATGTGAACATAGGCTTTGGGGAGGTCAGGTTGAGGATGGGTCACCCTTGAAGGTCAGACGTGGGAGCTGGAGACCAGGCTGAGAGGTTTGGAGCAAGGGAGAAGAGAGAGACCCACTGAACTCTTTTAAAGAAAGGAGAAAAAATACACATGCATGGTTGTGCAATAAGAAATAACATGTTAATGAATTCTATTCAAAAAAAGAGAGAGAAAGAGAGAGATTGGCAGGGAAGCTGCTGGAGGCAATCAGAAGGGGGCATCCACTGTGGAGAGGGATGGGAGAGAATCTGGAAGAGCTGTGGGGGCAGACCTCCCACCTGAGCCAGCAGCGACAGAGGGACCCTGGGCTGAAGGAGTAGAGCCTACGGTATGGTCTAAGGTTGGGGAATGCAAAGGGCTTTGGGGTCAGCGTGGCCACAGGGCCTTTATTTCTCTCCTTTCTACATTCTATTAACACTGATGGTCCATCTCAAAGTCCTTGGAGTGCATCCTGAATGCTCTGTGGTTCCAGAGACCAGCCCATTGTAATTTCCCATAAAGGGAGTTGGGGGACAGAAATGTACTGAGGTCTTCAGACTGTCCTAATCCCGGGCACAGATCAGCCTCACTGTTCACTTCCTCTCTACCAGGTCCCTGACCCCCAAGGCCAGAAATCGACGAGGGAGACAGATCCATAAACGTAACTTTGCAAGACTTACATGATAAGAGCAATGCCCTCACACTGCTAAGAGCAATCTTAAGTTCATTCGTTCATCCAGTACTTCCTGTGTGCTAACACGTGCAGGCCCTGCTCTAGCCTCTGAAGATAGAGTTGAGCCAAACAGACAAAAATCTCTGCCTTTTGGAGCTTGAGGGTTTTTTTCTTCTATATTGGGGAATAATTTATATATAGTGAAATACATTAATCCGAAGTGTAAAGCTTGATAAATTTTTATAAATGTATACATTTGAGTATCCACCACCCCACTCAATAACAGCCTCCCCCAGGGTAACCACTCTCCCAACTTCTATCACCATCAATTAAATTTGCCTGTCTTTGCACAGCAAAGGAAACAATCGACAAAACGAAACAAAAGGCAACCTAAGGAATGGGAGAAGATATTTGCAGATGACATACCCGATAAAGGGTTAGTATCCAAAATATATAAAGAGCTTATGAAACTCAACACTCCAAAAATGAATAATCTGATTAGAAAATGGGCAGAAGACATGAATAGACATTTTCCAAAGAAGACATCCAGATGGCCAACAGACACGTGAAAATATGCTCAACATCACTCATCACCAGGGAAATGCAAATCAAAACTACAATGAGGTATCACCTCACACCTGTCAGAATGGCTAAAATCAACAACACAAGAAACAACAGGTGTTGGCGAGGATGTGGACAAAGGGGGAACGCAAACTGGAGCAGGCACTGTGGAAAACAGTGTGGAGGTTCCTCAAAACATTAAAAGGAGAACTGCCCTACAATCCAGTAATCACACTACTGGGTATTTACCCAAAAAACACAAAAACACTAATTCGAAGGGATACACGCACCCCCACGCTTATAGCACATGGCTAGAGCTTCCCTTTGGGAAGATGAGAAAGTCTCGAGATGGGTGGTGGTGATGGTTGCACAATGTGAATGTAATTAACGTTGCTGAGTTGTACATTCAAACATGGGTAAAATGGCAAATTGTAGATTACATACATCTTACCAAAATTAAAAACAACCCCTCACTAAATAGATAAATAAATGCACAGAACCCATGTGTGTTGGGGGCCAAGTGTATACCTGGACATCCTCCAAATTAACTTCCATGTAGAATGCAATGCTTATGAAAGTCACGTACTGTAAATAGGCTCATTTGAAGTTTATAAATGCATTTTTAAAACTCAGTGGTAATTGCAGCAATTGTTTAGAACTTAGACCAAAAAAAGATGTTCTGGGGTAGAGGATATTTCATCCTTGTTTGGAATGGCTGATCCTGATGCACAGTGATAATAAAAAGCAGATTGACATCTTTTTTTTAAAGTAAACTCTGTCCCCAGCATGGGACTCAAACTCACAACCCCCGGAGATCAAGAGTCAAACACTCTACTGACTGAGCCAGCCAGGAGCCCCCCCAAAGCAGATTGACTTTTAGTTGTTCTAATTAGTCCTAAATTCTCTACAAGTACCCCCTTATTGCCTGCACACTAATCGAACTGTAGCTACAACTCAACTTTGGATGTATGCCTAAGAGTGGAATTTCTGACACTAGAGTAGGGGTATGTCTGGTTTTTACCACTTTATTCGATTTATTTTCCCGCTGGAAATATAGGAGTGCTCCAGCAGCTCCACATCCTTGACAACTTTTCTTATTGCTGATTGCTTCAATTTTAGTCATTCTGATGAGTATCATAGAATCTCACTGAGGTTTTGTTTTGCATTTCCTTGGTGACTAATAGTGTTGAGAGCCTTTTCATATGCTTAATACCCCCCTTTAAATAGCCTCTTTTTCAAGTCTTTTGCCCAAATGTTTGTTGGGTTGGTTGTCCTTTTCTTATTGATTTGAAAGAGATCTTTATATATTCAGGACATGAGTCCTTTGTCTGATATATGTATTGTGAAAGTCTTCTCCTGCCCTTTCACTCTCTTAATGGCATCTTTTGATAAACAGAGGTTTTTACTTTAATGAAGTCCAATTTACCAATTAAAAAAATTACAACCAATATGGCACTGTATGCTAACTAAAACTTAAATTAAAAACAATTATAGTGCCTGTTTGATCTTAGCCTGTTTGTGAAGATTCCCTCCCGTGTTTTCTTCCAGAAGGTTTATTGGTTTAGTTTTCACATTTAAGTCTATGACCTATCTTGAATTAATGTATATGGTGTGAGGAAGGGATCAGAGCTCATTTCCCCCCCCCTCATGAGTATGCACAGAAAAAAACACTGTGGCCCCCCACAGAATTGCATAGGCGTCTTCATTGTAAATCAAGTTACCATATATGCATCGATCTACCTTGAACAATTTTAAAGATACCAATTTCCAGGTCCTCGACTTCTCTAGGTCCTTCTTTCTAAAATGAATCTGTTTGCCTCTGCAGTCAAACATCAAGCCAGTTTTCCCTTCCCATCTCACTTAGCTTTCCAAGTACGGTTTTCTTTTCACTCAACCTCCCTCTGACCATGGTGCATTATCTAGACGTATGCCAACCACTGGGGACCCAAACAAAGGGCCAATTAGAGCATGTACACTCCTTAGGGAGAGACCCCTTCAAAAAAAGCACACTGAGCATCAGCTATAAATATTGATGAGGCAGGATCCACTACATCGAAGGAACCAATTCTAGGTGACAAGGCTCTGTGCACTATTTAGCTTAGAAGTAGAATATGGAAGTGAGATGGTTGTCACAAGGCTATGTATTAACATATTTATTTGAATTGAAATATGTATCCAGATATTCTTTTGACAGAGAGTCTAATTGGGCTGACTGGTTTGGCAATGAATTCTGGTGTTGCTAATTAGCTTCTGTGGCAGATCTTTTCCATAAATTAAATAAACCAAATTTGCCACTCTGAGGTTCTGGAGAAAATATATATAACATGCAGGAAATGATATATTTGCAGCCATTAAAATTATGATTAGGGGGCCCTGGGTAGTGAAGTCGTTTGAGCATCAGGCTCTTGGTTTTGGCTCAAGTTGTGATCTCAGGGTCATGAGATCAAGACCCGAGTTGGGCTCTGCGCTCAGAACAGAGTCTGCTTGAGATTCTCTCTCCCTCTCCCTGCCCCTCTGCTTGTGCGCTCCATCTCTCTCTCTCTCTCTCTCTCTCTAATAAATAAATATTAAAAAAAACAAATAAAATTATGATTAAAAATGTAGACATCAACTTAAAAACATGAAAGGGGGTATGTTGTTTTCCAAAATCCTTTTAGGCGGCACACAAGCACGAAAGTCTTAAGAAACCTGATCTAGGGCAGTGGTTCTCAATTCTGGTTACAGTTGGAATTACTTGGGGAGTTTAAAAGAAGATGATATCTGGGCTTCACTCCAGGCCAATTAAATCAAAGGAGCTGGGAGTGAGTACTTTTTAAAAGCTCCTTAGGTGATTCAAAGGGCAGCCAGGCTGAGAACCACTTGCTTCACCTGCTTCCTCCTACACCCTGCTCTGTTCCACTCGACCTAAACCCTTCTCCCTTCCTCCCCGCCCAGCACCCAGGGCTGTCTCCCTGACCCACACCCATGTCTAGCTTCAAGCCTAGACATCGCCTCTTGGGCATTTACATGCCCTTCAAATACACACGTCCTAAACCAGGCTCGGCAACAATTTGGATTATGCATCAGTAAAAATGTGGGGGTGTGCACCTCAAAATATGTATATAAAAATAAACCATATGTATATGTAAATTTTATATATACATATAAATTCATATAAATTACATTTTTATATTTATAATTACATATACATATTTATATTTCTATATAAATGTATGTACAAATATATTTTATATACATATATGTGTATCATACATATATACATATTATATGTATATACATATCTATATATACACTCATATATATATTATATATACACATACATCAATGTTATATATGTATATATAAATGCTATATATATAACTATGTTAACATGTCATGTGCATCATTGCCTATAAAATAGAAAATATAGAAGTATGAGACGAAAAATGAGTATAAATACAAGCTCTAATATTTTCTGTCTGCATCCTATGGATGACCTCTGTGTTTTTTGCACATGCTGGTCTCTTTTCCTGGAATTCCCTTCCCTTGTCTTTTGCTATGAACTTGCACTTAGTCTTCAAGACCCAGTCTGCACACCTGAGATTCCACCACAGATGCTTCCTACCCCCATGGTACCCCCGGGGGACTCTCTACCGGCCGCTGTCTTTACACCTGCTGTGCTATGTTGAGGCATTTGGAGGTCTCTGTCCCCTGGGGGCTCAGGAACATGTTGAGGACAGCACCTAGCATAGGACCTGGCTCCTGGTAGGTTTGCAATAAATGTTTCTTAGAGGATAAAGAGGTGGTCAAACTAACAAACAGTAGGGCACAGGGTGGGGGTGGGATGGGGGTAGTGGTGGGGAGGAGGTTCAGGAGGGTACACATTAGAAAGTGTTGAGCCTCCAGTGGCTGGTCTGGGGGAAGCCAGGGGTCCAGGTCAGCTGGGGTGGAGAAGGACACCGGCTTGGCCGTTCCACACTGCATACAGGCTGCGCTTCTGTGTCAGTGGCAAATGCCCAGAGACCCGGCTGTCCGAGGGCTCGGAGACTTTTTAAAATTGTCTGGAGAGCTGCACTTCCATTTGGGCTGCAGAGAAAACTCCAGCCGCCCTGCGTGGGGATGTAGGGGTTGGTCCCTGTGCAAGATCCCTCCCTTTGTTTCTGACTGTCTGGAATGCCAGTCCTGGCCAGGAACCCTGAGGCCACTGGGACTCCTCAAAGCATACTGCAGATTGGGACACTGGGGTGCTAGCAGGGGAGACCTTCCCCGGGCCTGAGGGTGATAAACAGGGCTTGGCCTGTCTCTGGTCGCTCTCACCTGTCCTGGTGGGGCTATCACTCAAGGGACTCCCCAGGGAGAGCCGCCATGGCAGCAATGGAAGCAAGAGCAGCGTGGGGGGTAAGCCAGGTCCAGCCTCCCCTTCCCTGGTCTGTGGGAGGAACCTGCAGAGGTAGCCCAGAACTCCCACCGGGGCTTGTCCACCTGCACACCTCGGGGGCAGAGGCACAGCCCTCCAGCCAGGAGCACGGCCATGCCAAGAGCTGCCTTTCGACTTCGGGCAGAACGCAGCTCTGCCCCACTGTCTGGCGATGTCTGCAGACATCTGTAGTCGTTGCAGCTACGAGTGGAGGGTGTTACTGGCTATTGGCATCCAGGAAGCTTGGACGCCACTAAACATCCTGCAAGGCATGGGACGACCTCCGCAACAGAGATTTTTCGGGCTCACAATGTCATCAGGGCCCAGGCTGAGAAACACCACCCCAAGCCCTCATCCCTCCACGTTCCCTTGGGTTATCCCACTGCCCGCCTGGCATGCCCTGCTCTGCCAAGTCAGCCTGTTAAACCCTCTCACAGCTGAGAACATGTCACCCCTTTTCCACAGCTGCCATCCTCTAGCTGTGTGACGTTAGGCAAGTGGTTTGAACTCTCTGAGTCAGAGTTTCCGCCTTGCTATAAATGAATGAATGAATGAATGAATGAATGAATGAATGAATAAATAAATAAATAAATAAATAAATAAAGTCCCTCCAGCACGGTCAGCCACAGTGAGGAGGAGACACAGGGATGCCCAGGGAAGGCCTAGCTCTGTGCTTGGCTCCTGGGAGCTCTCAGTTGGCAGAGCTGCTGCCGTTACATTTTCTGCTTCCACCGTCCCCTGGACCCCTGCGAGTTGTCTGTGACTCCTCGGACTCCTGTACCCACAACATACTCTGCAATGACGTGGGCTGACCCCCGCGAACCGTGTGTCTGGACAAAGCAGGGGCCACATCTTCATGGCTCACTGGATTGTCCAGGGCCTGGCGTGGAGGGGTGGGAGCTCACTCGGTGTGTGCTGGCCCCTGGGCAGTAACAAACACAGAGAGCCCCGTGGGTTATGCAGAGTTCGGACTGTAATCAGGCCGAGGGTGTGCGTGGGATTCCCCTGAGCCTATGACTCTGTGGCTTCTGCTCCAGGCCATGGGGAGGCAAATTTTTCCTACCGACTCGTAGGCTTCCCACGATGGCCCCACAGGGCTTTTCTCCGCTCTTCTTATTTACAAATTTTCAAACCTATAGAAAAATTACAAGAATAGTACAATGTGGGTGCCTGGGCGGCTCAGTCGGTTAAGTGTCTGCCTTTGGCTCAGGTCATGATCCCAGGATGGGGTCCCACACATTGGGCTCCCTGCTCAGTGGGGAGCCTGCTTCTCCCTCTCTCTCTGCCCCTCCTCCCACTCGTGTTCTCTCTCTCTCTCACACACACAAAAATAAATAAAATCTTGAAAAAAAAAAGGATAGTACAATCCACATGCATATACCCTTCACTTGGACTCACCACCTTTGCTTTTTCTCTTTCTGTGCGCGTGCACACACACACACACACACACACACACACAAGCATTTAGACAGGACATTCCACCTCTAAAGACTTCCCCGGGCAGCCTCTAAGAACAAGAACATTCTCCTAGACAACCACCATACAATGACCAGACTCACAAACCTTCACATTGATAAATCCCTTAGCTTGTGTATGGTCCTTTTTTAGGTTTCCCCAGTTGTTCCAAGAGCGGTTTGTTGTGTTGTTGTTGTTTTTTAATATAGCTTTTTGTTCTGATCCAGGAGCCAATCGTAAATCAGGTGAAGCGTTGCGTGTACTTGTCATGTCTTTCTAACCCAGCTCCCCTTCTTTGACATCTGAGATACCTACATTTTTTAAAAAAGACTCCAGGCCAGCTGTCTTGCAGACGGTCCCTCAGTTTGGGTGTGTCCGCTGCTTCCACCTGACTGAATTCAGGGCAAGTGTTTTTGGCAGGAAGAGCGCAGGTGGGATGCTCTGACCTTTTCAGAGCAGCCCACCAGGGGGAGTAAACAAGATGGCCGGTTTCCTACCATGGGTGACCTTATTTTTGATCCCACAAGTTGTCACAGGGGAGGGGACTTTGCGGAGAGGCCTGCATCCTCTCCCTGACCCACAGGCTGGCCGCACTGGAGAGCTCCCCATGGGTGTGGCTCTAAGGGAATGAAGGGGATGGTGCGTGGCTGGAACTGCTTCCCAGGGTCCCAAACCCTGCTCCCAGCCCTGTGGTTCTGGGGAGGGCAGGGGGCTCCCTCTCCAGGGCCCAACCTTCTGCAGACTTTTCAAGAGCACCAGAGGAGAATGTCATCACCCAGCATCATAGAAGTCACCCCTAATTACATTCATTACTCCACAATTTACAAGGGATTTTCCCATTCACTTCCAGTTGCAAATGAGAGCCACCGTTTCCTCCAGCAATTGCCATCCAGCCCTCCTAATCATCCTGAGAGGTGGGTACTACTCTGTTGCGCCATGGTGTGGATGGGAGGATGGGGTCACAAAGCGGTTAAGCGGCTTGCCCAAGTTCACCCAGCTAGGAGGTGGCCACACTGGCACTCAAGCCCTGGCCGCTTTAAACCTCTGGGCCAAGGCGCTAAGCATCAGGCTGCTGTTCTCCTTGGAGATCACAGCAGACTGGAGTGGTAAGCAGGGCATGTACCCATTTGCAAATGGAGGAAATAAGGCCCAGAGAAGTAGTGCATACCAGCAACGTGACGGTACTAGGACCAACCTCAAGAACTTGTGAGTCCTGGCCTAGTGCCCTTGCCACAGCCCTGGTTGTGGGAGCCAGGCCAAAGATGCCAAGGGTGCAGATGGCAGTGACTCCCCGCACAGCTCCCTCTGCATGGCCACCATGCCTGGAGCAGGGAGACCCTGCCACAAAGCAGGATGATCTGAATCACCCCTGGCCCAAACCACACCACCGCCGCCGCCCCCACCTCCAGCCTTGCCAGCCCCTGTCCCTGCCACACCCCGCCTCTCCAGCTGGGAAGGGAACCATCCCAACTCATCATCCCTACCTGTCATTCCCACTTGTGAAGTCACACACATTTTAGGAGGAAGTGGCTAGCTCCTCTGGCAAACCCCTTCCTGGCCCGATAGACCTGAGCAGCCAGTTTCTTCCACCCTGGTGTCAAAGGACAAGCCCAGAATTCCAGCCTGCTGGTGGACAGAGGAAGTACCACGTCAGGATGGGGAGGTGGCCTAGAATCATCTGGCTGGGGGGGCGGTGCAGGTGAGACAAGAAAAGCCAGAGGGCAGAGAAGGAAAGGTCTACCTCCCACCTGCTCTGCAAATCCTAGATCAGTTCTCCTACTCCACGAAGCCCACCCTGATCACTGCAGTGCTCACCAAGCTCTCCCCAACTACGTGGTAGAGTTCTTGATTCTGCTTTAAACACCAGGGCAAGTCACTTGTGCCCCTTCCTGTATAGTACAAACTAGGGGGGCAATCTTTGTGAGGCTATTTGGGCCGAACACTGAGCTGCGTATGCAATAGGTACTCTGGACGCACTTTAATTACTGAATAAATTGGAAGAGTTCATTCATTCATTCAAAAAGTCATTAATGAGCAACTACCTTGAGTTAGGCTCTTTTCTAGGGGCCCTTGCCCTGGGGGCTGACATTCTGGTATAAGGAGATAGACCACAAAGGAGCAGATCACATGAAGCCAGAGCTGGGAAGAAAGATGGATGGATGAATGCTTAAAGTGGAGACTGGGAATAGGAAAAGTGGACAAAGGGTCCAGGCGAGAGAGCTCCCATTTTCCCGCCCCAGCTCCAGCCCTGCATCACACATCACGATGGGAGGATGGGAGGATAGACACTCTGCAGGGGGCCAGCCTCTTCGGAGGTAGGGCAGTCTGTTGGCCAGGCCTTACTTTGGTAGCTGCAGAGAAAATATTCTGGGAGGAGACATTTTTTTTCTAGGTTTCTGGGAGCAGTGGCCCTTTTTCCCCCAGAGGCACCAGAAATTAAGCTATTGACCATCGGGGGATGGGGAGGACTGGGAGTTCAGTCCACCATGAAGACCAACAGCAGCCAATGAAGGGAACAGCTGCCCTGGGGCATTCAGGAAAGTGCACCAGCATCCAAATGCTGCTGAGGGGGCCATGCCCCCAGGTCACGGGCGAGGTGGGACTGGAGCCAGCAGAAGAATCTTCTCTATTTTATTTTATTTATTTACTTGAGAGAGAGAGAGAGAGAACATGAGCAGGGGGAGGGGCAGAGGCAGAGGGAGAAGCAGGCTCCTCACTAAGCAGGGAGCTTGACGTGGGGCTCCATCCCAGGACCCCAGGATCATGACCTGAGCTGAAGACAGATGCTTAACCAACTGAGCCACCCAAGTGCTCCCAAATTTTCTTTCTTTCTCTATCTTCCTGCCTCCCTTTCTCCCTTCCTGCCTCCCTCCCTCCCTGCCTCCTTCCCTCTCTCCAAGCCCCCAGCCCCCCTTGCCCAATGTGACCTTCCCACTCCCAGCCCCCTCTCATCCACTTTCCATGTCCTTTTCCTGCATGGCACTTGTCAGCCTCGCACATATCATGTACTTTCCTATCGTGCTTGCTTTTGTCACCCCTCCCCAACAATTTCCATGGAGACAAGGATTTACCTCCCAGCACCTAGAACAGCACCTGGGACACAGTTGCTCAAATATTATTCTCCATTTCCTTCATCCTTCTTGCTCTGCATGCACGTGGTGCTGTGGGCAGGGGAGAGAGTTAGACATAAGACACATTCCTCTCTTAAAGGAGCTCGCGGCCCCCTGGGGAACAGATGACTCCAGAGGCCTCTGTGCTCCCACCAACTTCATCTCTAGACTTCAGTCCCAGTCCTTGCCTCCTGCCCTCCACTCTCTCTTGGCTGTGAGCTTAGATGTCTCTCTCTGCAACAGTGGGTACAGGTACCTGAAACCAAACCTTCCTTCTGCCATGCTCAGAGGGGGCAAGCAGCAAGGTGTAGTGAGATAGGACAGCCCTGAGTTTGAATCTCAACTCAGTTTCATCTGTAGGATGGAGCTCCATCATCCACTTTGCAAGGGTTCCATTGAGAATTAGGACATGTCTAAAAGGTTTGGCCACGGCAAGCACATAATAAACGGCCCCTCTTGCTGGTATCACTCCTGTGTGTCTGGCTGTGTCTTGAAGCCGGCTGCTTCTCCTGCTAAGGGAATGGTGCCCATGAGAGTAACATGGGGCCACATTTGAGTTCCTAGTACCCTGATCAGGAGCTCAGCCTCAGGTGTTCTGCATGGCATTCCTGCCTTTTACAAATCTGGGTTTCAAACTGGCAGTGGTTTTCCATAATCCAGTATTAGCAGGGGTGCACAGGTGCCACACAGCTCATGAGACACACGCTTTGTTTGGGGGACCTTTGGCAATGTGTACCAAAGCAATTCAGCCTCTGGGAACTCACTGAAACCCATACAAAGACCTATATACCTGGATGTTCATGACAGTGTTATTTATTACAACAAACCCAAAGCAATCTCATTGCCTAACACTAGGGGGCTAGCTAGCTAAAGCATGGTATATCCTGCCATTAAAAACGGTGTAGAAGAACAAGAATATGGGAAGATAGTTACAAGGTAAGTGGATAAAGCAGCTGTAAATCAGTATTACAGTATGAATCTCTCCTTCCCTCTTTCTCTTTCTCATGTTAGTGTTGCCTCTAGGTGGAGGATTACAGGGGGTTTTCTGGTTTCCTCTTTGTGCATTCTGTATTTTCCAAAATCTCTACAGTATACTTGTGCTACATTTTTTAAAGAAAAATGAGAAATTCAAATTTATTTTGATAAAATATGGACTAAGCAATAGATTTAACTTAAATTCTATGGTTTCCTCACGTCAAGATCATGCATATTGACCAACAGATAATTCCTGATCAAGCTCAATGAACTGTGAAAAACTTAACTGTTCTGATAATCATATATATATAATTTTTCTTAATACCCTATTTTCAGGAATCATTTTGGATTTACAGAGAATTTGCAAAGATAGTACAGAGTTCCTCGGCACCCAGTGTCCCCTGCTAACATCTCACATAAGCCCTGTACATTTGTCACAACCACGAAAAGCCCATGGGTACAACGCTATTAACTAAACTTCTGACTTTATACGGATTTCACCAGTTTTTCTACTAACACCCTCTCTCTGTTCCAGGATACAGATTGTATGAGCAGTCACACCTCTCCAGGCTTCTTTGGTCTGTGACAGTTCTTAGACTTTCCCTGGTTTTTCAGTACCCTATCTGAATTTTGTGATCAGAAGAAAAGGATGGTGGTTGTGGTGATGCTGTTGATGAAAAGCGCCGTCTAGGAATTCCTCCGTTCCTCTCTCGGTAGGAGGCAGACAATCTGGCTGTTTGTGTCTCGGTCCGGAACAAAAGAGGACGGACATGCTCCCCGGTACCCAGGGGATCCGCAGAGGTTGTGGCGCCTCGATCCCCGCCCACTTGCCTGCTCGGCCCCTGCTCCCGGCGCTGGGCCCCCCGACCAGGAAGCTTGGGGGGCGCGGGTGGAGGCGAGCCCCGAGCCCGCAGGTCCCGTCGTCTCGCCGGTTGGGTGAGCGCGCGGGCGGCACCCGGGTCAGCTGTTCCGCCACCCGACGCGGCCGCCCCGCCCCTGCCCTGGTCTTATAAGCCTCTCCCGTCTGCGAGCGTCGGTCCGAACTGCCCGCTGCCCTCCTCGGCCAGGCGCACCCCCCCCCACACACACAGCATGGTCTGGAACACCAATCTCCGCTGGCGGCTGCCGGTCACCTGCCTGCTCCTGCAGGTGGCCCTGGTGGTCCTCTTTGGCGTGTTTGTACGCTATGACTCCGATGCTGACCCCCACTGGCTGGACACTAAGGAGCAAGAGAACTCCACCAGCGACATGGAGAACGAATTCTACTACCGCTACCCGAGTAAGTCCGGCCACCCCGCAGGCCCGCCAGAGGCGTTCCCCGCAGGTCCCCGCCACCCGGCAGAGAGCCCAGCCTCGCTGCACCTGCGCAGCCTGCTGCTCGGGAACAGGGGGCGGGAAGGGGGCGGGGGCTGGAGGAGGAGAAGCTGCTCACAGCCCCCTGGCCCTCCCTACCCGGGCACCCGCCAGTCCCTGGAGAGCACGCTTGAGAAAGGGCCACAAGCGCACCAACTCCTTTTCCCTGCGTTAAAGAAATAGGGAAAACTCACCAGGGGGAGCTCACTCCAGGTGCCATCAGAAGCCTCCAGCCTCCCTGTCAGAGAGCCCTACTTGTCCTCCGAAGACCGACCCGAGTCCCATCTCAGTCACCGACCAGGGGGTGACCCTGGCTCCCTTGTCCAGCTGCGCCCACACTCTCCACATAAGGGGGTAGGTCCCATGTCAAGGGGTGCTGGATGGATGGCTCCTTGCCCTGCCAGCCCTGCTGCGGGGAGAGGTGTGTGGGACTGTAGCACCTACCCTCTTCTGGCTTGGAGAAGAAGAACATACATCCTGAATTCTCTGGTATTTGTGGTGCTGTCCTTAAGAGCACGGCCTTGGAGTCGCCAGACCTCACTTTTCTCATGCTTCTGCCATTGACCAGGTAGGTGGCCTTAGGCCCGTGTCAACCTCGCTGAGAGTCTAGGCCCACATCTGCCTTATGCATCTGGGATGAGGCTGGTGTGAGACAGTGCCCGTCGAGCTCTGGCACGGGGCTGGCCATGGAGCCCTCACTTCCTAAGGAAGCAATCACTGGAAGAGCACTGAGCACAGATGCCCTAGGACTCAGGAGTTGGAAAAACTGGCCCAAGGTCACTGAGGTCGGCCCAACCTCCAGATACTCAGCCCAGGGCTCTTTCCATACCCGTGTACTTTCTGACTGCCCACACGATCCACCAGCAGCCAATGACAATCATTCCAACTTGGTGGTGCTCACATGGTCATGGACTGTTGGTCTCGGCAGGGACCCTAAAGCTCATTGGCAATAGCCGCCTACGCGGCTGGCGTTACCTCCGTGGCTTGAATACCCTCAGGAGTAACATTTCACTTAGCTCCAAATAAATAACTGCAAAAATACAGGATGATGGCCTGAATGAACAAACGCAAGGGTGAGGGGCCTGTCAACTCAGTGGGAGCCAGCCATATTAAATGGCTGCCAAAAAGCTAACGTAATCACAGGCTACATTAATAGAAATATGGTGTCTTGAAGAAGGGAGGTGATGGAAGGGTGGGTGTACCCTGGGCTGTTTGAGACCACAGCCTCTACTGGGCTCCACTCGGGGTTGTGTTTTAAGAGATCTTGACAGTGTGGCCTTAGAATTTAGACTCCAAATCTGTCCTTCACTGTCCACCTTTACTCTCCTTGGACTGACCCGGCAAATGGAGAGGCAGGCCAGCTTGAGATCCTCCTTTGCCTGTTCTACTCCTTCAATGGCCTTTTGCTCATCTCTTGGCCTAAAGCCAGTGTCTCAGCAAAGCACGGGAGGCAAGGTCTCCCATGGGCATTCATAGGTCCTTGATGAGTCCAGGCGGTGGAAAGTCTCGAAGCCCTAAAATAGGAGCTAAAAACCTTCCCAATGCGGGGTGTGGTCCTCACATCTCCCCAGCTCCTATCCCCACTCTATCCACACCCACCTTCCATACTCCACCTTCATTTATCCACACAACAATCACTTACCTATGGGGTGGCCATATAATTTATCAACTAGTAGCACTTCTGACAGTGAGGAGGAGGGGGAGTTGTGCTAGTAGTAATTTGCCAGGACGCACACGTAAACCACGACTCCTCCAAGAGACCAAGACTTATGGCCACTCTGTATAAACAATCCTGGGTCTCTGACCCCAAAGGGCTCCCAGACTCATTGAGAGCACCCCAATACCCTGTCCTCAACGGTGTCAGGTTCTCTGGGCAGAAGAGATGAGACAGCTTCCTGGATGGTAGTGGGACAGTGAGGAGGGGGGAAGCCAGGCAGACATGCGGGGAGCACGTGAGTTGTACAGAGTGGCCCAAGAGTAGGGTTTGTGAAAGGGATAGGAGGGAGGTTGCTAAGGGGGATGAGACAGCCCCAGCCATCAAGGAGGGCTTGAGTTTCTCCTGCCATTTCCCCCGTGGGTGCTGGGAAGCTCTTGGTCATCATGCAGGAAGTGACAGAGAGGAGAGGAGTATAGGGAGAGACTCTTGGCCTCAGGATTCCTTAGCAAGTAGTGGCAACAATGCAGGCTAGCAGATGTGCATTCTCTCCTTTGACACCCCCACCACCCAGGAGGAAGGCAGTGTTGGGGATCCCATTTTACAGAAAAGGAGACTAAGGCCAGAGAGGGGGAATGACCAGGAAACAAGAGAGCCAGCGTAGGAGCCCTACACTCCTCTCCTTCACTCTCCTTCCTCCAGGCTCACCTTTCCCCTTCCTCCTGCCAGACCCTCTTCTGGTCTACCTGGTCATGGTGGTTATGGTTAGGACTTAGAGGGCACGTGGCCTCCTGGCACAGGTGGGACTCCAGTGTGGCAATTCCCAGGGGCCTGGGATGAGGGCACGCCCTTGTGGTACCTTCTGGGGTTCTTGGCTCTAGGCTGTCAACACAACACCTATGCGGGCCTCATTCCCTCCCCGGGGGATTAGTGGAGACTGCTGGGCATCTCTGGTTTCCAGAAGAGTCTAGTTCCAGCTGGCGCAGACTGGACCTCAGGGAGGAGGGCCTCAGGACTGCTTCCCAGGCGTGGGCCTCTCGGCAGGCAGCAGGCACAGAGCCAGCTAGCGACCTGCCCTGACAGTGCCCTCAGAGGCCTGTGCTCCAAAGCTTCCTCACAGGCTGGCGCTCTGGGGCCTAAGTGGCTGTTGGCAGTGGCGGGGGGAGGCTGGCTTGAGGAGGAGCCATCAGAGTCTGGGCTCCTGAAACTTCCTGCAAAGACTGAAGGAGGAGCAGGACACATTTCTAGGAGATGACCCAGGGCAGAGGATGCCATAGTTTCAACACCAGAAAGACTGTATCATGAAGCCACAGCAGCCAGGCTTGCTCTGAAGTCCTGGGACCTGCACCTCAGACTCAGCTCCATTTAATAAAAGACAAGCTTTCCCACAAGTCTCAGAGGGCAGCGTAAGCTGGACTCTGGAATTAAACAGATCTGGGTCCATCACTAAATGGAGTGAGCCTTGGTATGCTCATCTGTGAAGCGGAAATGTAATTTAAGGCCCTGGATCTCCCAGGAGAACTGAAGATGGCCGGTGACTGCTGTGGCCCAGCTGGGGGCATGAAGTGAGGGGACAGTGAAGGCTGGTAACAAGCGTCCTCAGGGGGGAGTGAGTGCTCTGGCGCCGAAGGTACATGAATGGAGGCACAGCATCTCTCTAGAGATACGGCCAAGGAGTGTCTCCCTGAATGTTAGTTTCAACCATGTTAGCATGTAAATGCCTTTGCGCTCTCCCCACTTACGAGTGTTTTCTGTAGGCTCTGTCAGCCAGGGCATTTCTTTCCATCTTGTGGTGCCGGAAGTGGGCCTTAGAGATGTGCCCAACACTCGTCATAGTCAGTGACACAGGCAGGGACCCCAACACAGCCCACCTGCTTTCCCGGGCCTCTGCGCCAGGGACATTGGTGAGGGGGTGGTTCTGTGGTCAGCTCTAAGGTGTGGGAGAGGTGGGCACAGAGCCTTGGGGAAGTGAGGGCCTGGCCAGGAGGCCTCAAGGGAAAATTTGGGCTGGGTTGGGCTGGCCTGCAGAGAATAGGAAGGGAGAGGCACTAGCCTGCACCAGGCAGGGCTCAACGCTTTCTGTGCCGGTGCAGCAGAGGGGAGGAGGCTGCCGTGGTCCAGCGGCAGGGGCAACTCTGTCCTCAGATTTCAGATATTTCAGAGCCAAGGCCAGCTTCACTGGAGACCCATCCTGGAGGCGAGGGAGAGTGGGAGCTAGGAAGAGGGTGGAGAAGGGGAGAGTGGGAACCGCTGTGTACCGGTGCCCCCTTGTGGCAGCTCTCGTGGCTGCAAGCCAGCATGCCAGTTGTGCCCCATGGGGGAGGGGGGTGGTCTCCGGGTAGAGAGGACTGCTGTGTCACCCCAAGCTGGCCAAAGAGGGGGGAAGGGGAGGTGTCTCACCAACTTCCACTGATCTACAGCAAGTTGCCAACTCAGTGCAAAACAAGGACAGCCTTGAAAGAGGAAAAAAAGAGAAATAGTAGCTAATATGATTGATCAATTTGCTAAAGAGCCAGGCCTCTACCCAGGGCTGGATGAAGTCATTAAATGTGCACCACAGAGCTCTGGGGTGAGCACTACCCAAGCACGTGCACTCACCCCATTTTACAGAAGAAGAAACTGCAGCTCTGAGAGATGATGTTCTTCCCGAAGGTCACACAATTGGGAACTTCAAACCATTACTTGTAAAAGCATTTTAGGTAGCACCAAACTGTATAAAACATAAATTAATCAGCTGGTAGATTGGGGTTCTAAATTAGGACCAGTTTGGGAGATAAACAGGAAGGGAGCAAGAGAATGAACGGGGAGGTGCCCAAGGAGAGGGAAGCTGGCATCTGTGTGCCTAAGGTGGGGGCAGAAGAAAAAGACACCCCCCAGAGAGGGGCAAAGAGAGAGGTAAGGACAGCTGGGGAGTTAGGGGAGTCAAAGAGGACAGAGAACTGGTGAGAAGGGGCAGGCAGGGACAGTGCGCTGAGAGGGAAGGACCTCAGGCAGCCCTGAAATTGCACCTATCCCGAAGGAAGACCCCCCACCGTACCCACCCTCCGTCCCTGCCCACATGGTTCTTCTCTGCCACCAAACAGCCGAAAGGCCCCCACCCTCTGTGACGCTGCCTCTTCCCGGGAGTTCCTCCCACCCCCTGCCAGCGCCTTCCCTGTCCAGCCTGCTAGCTTCAAAGGCAAGCCAGTTCTCAGCTGCTGTCTCCCCCTCACTGTGCCCACATTCTGACTCACAGCTCCATCTGCGGGGCTGCCCCCCCATCTCAGATCCCCGCTTCACCCCTCATAGCCAGGCTCCGTTCCTCCCATCTGCCCTGCCGACCTCATGACTCCCCCACCCCACTGTGGTCCTCTCAACTCCAAGGCCAGCACCAGACCCAGCCCCTCCCTCCCACTCCACCAGCTCCCAACTCCCAGTGTCTATCAGCAGCCCTGCCCTCCTGCCAGCTCCCCTCCCTGCTGCTGGAACTGTAGTCTGAAAGTGTCACCTCCCTCTTTCACACCTCTCCTCCAGTCTGCCACCCATCCGTTCTTCCCAAGAATAACCATGATGCCACGTATGGTGCCTCACACGCATTAGCTCGGATCCCCCCACAACAGTTGGAAACGTGATAAACCATGAAACGCGATAAAACACGAAATCAGCTGCACACATTGTGAAACCTACACCAAGCTGCTGTTTGTTCGTGCAAATTTGCACAGGTCTCCAGACAGCAGCTCAGAGCACCACGCTGGGGGGAGACCCACGGCTCTCTTGCATCAGCTGGCATGCCCCCCACCCTCACCCTGCACTGTGCCAGTGCCTCCTCCAGGTGGCCGCTAGCCAAGGGGGCTGTGGCCTGGGCCCCAGGGAGACCTGGGGGGGGGGGCGGCAGATGCAGCAGCTGGGGACAGGCAAGGTTAGGGCCGCTGCAGCATCAGCACTGCTGCCTCCCCTTGGGTGCTGGGGAACAACGGAGGGAAGGAAAAAGGCCCAGCCTCGCCTTCTGGGGGGTTTCCAGTCTAGCGGGCTGGGCAACACACCTAACTGCAGACTGTAATAAGAACTAGAAAGGAAGGAAGAGGGGGCCGGGAGGGAGAGAACCGCCTTTAAACCGGAGGGTCAGGAAGGCCTCTGTGATGAGGTGATGTTTTGTTGAGATCTGCAGGAAAAGAGGTTGTTGGCCTCTGTTCTGCGGGAAGAGCACCCCAGGCAGGGGGAGGCCACAGGCAGAGACCCCGAGTAGGGCTGAGGAACACACCACGCCAGTGCGGCCGGTGCATGGGGTGGGGGGCGGCAGGAATGAGGAAAGAACAATGAGGCAGGTAGATGGGCCCTGCAGGTTACCCCCCCCCTTTTTTTTTTACTTTTTACTTGGGAAGAATTGCAAATTTACAAAAAGTTGCTAAAACAGAAATAGCATAAAGAGCACTATATACTCTGTAACTCCAATTAGCGACCTGCTCCTTCTCTCTTTCTCCGCACGTAGACACAGAAACGCACACACACTTGTTTCCTCTGAACCATCTGAGGGTCCGTTACACATGCCATGGCCCTGATGTCACCTTCATGACTCTAGGATGTGTCCTGAGAACAGTATTCTCTTCCATAACCAGACTAATCAAGTTCATCAATCTACATTGTGTGATACCTTAATATACGGTTCCTAATTTCTTCAACCCTATTTTCTGATTATTTTCTACTTTTGTCAGTAACAACCTTTACAGCTCTCCTTGCACTCCCCCTGCCGAATCCAGGACCCAGTGCAGAGTTAAGGAGTGAATGTGGTCGGCGCGTCTCCTTAGTCTCTCTTAATCTGGAGCACCTCTGCAGCCTTTGCCTTTTTCGAAACTGACCTTTTTCAAGACTACAGCCTCAGTGCTGTCCTCCTTTCTAAGGGCACGTTACTCGTTTTCTGTTTGTCTGACGCTTCATTGTGAGTAGACTGGGATCATGCCTGCTGGGCTAAAATACCATCCAGGTGGATAAGTCTCCTTCAGATGATCACATCTGAAGGCCCGTGATGGTCTATGTGTCCCTCAGGGTGAGGTTAATTTTGACCACCCAGTTGAGAAGTCGTCCTGCTTTCTCCGCTTCATAATTATCAGGTTGTTTTTTTCAATCCCTTGCGACTCACAGTCTATAGGGAGACTCTTGAAGACAATGCAAATGTTCTGCTCTTCATCAAAATTTCCCCCCGGATTTAGCATCCACTGATGGAATCTTTACTGTGAAAATCACGATTTTCCAACCTCGGCGCTCATTCCACATTTAACTGTCTGGCTCTCAGCATTCTGTTACAAGCAAGAGCCCTTCCCGCGTTCTCGTTTATTTATTTCCTATTCCGAGTTCTTATTTTGCAATGGTTTTAATTCATTACAGTACGTAATTATTTTGGTGCTCAAACCATCCCAGATTTGGCCAGTGCGAACCCTTCAATCTGGCTCCTGTGTCCTGCAACACCTGTGGATCCTCTTAGAGCCTTATATTCTGGTAACTCTCTTTGCTTCCCAAAGCTCTTGTCTTCTATTATTTTCTGGGACTCTAGAATCAGGCAATGTTAGCACTGGGAGGACAGTTACGGTCATTCTAATCCATCCTTTGGTTTTATGGAGTAAACTGGCTCTGAGAGGGGAAGTGGCTTGTCAAGGTCACACACCAAGAGCTGGTAGAAGAGTTGATTCAAAATGCAGAATTAGCCTATGCCTAAGTAACAATAAATAATAATAAAGCAACAATACTGACACTTGTCCATTTTGAGCACCTACTATGGGACAGACACTGCTAGATGGTTTACCTACACACCCACATTTAATCTCTGCAGGCTTTGTGAGTAAGCATTATAGAAGGCGCTGAGACCAAGGATGTTACCTGGCTTTCCAGAGTCATCTGCCCAGCAGATGGAGGAACTGGGGTCCAAATTCGGGTCTCGGTGATGCAAGAAAGTGTACCTGCTGGGGGTGGAGGTGGGATGTGATGTTCTTGGGTGGGGCGGTGATTGACTCATGTGCTTGGCCCGTGGAGGGACTCAGGCCCGGATGAGACTAACTTCTCTGTACTAAAGAAATGGAGGTGAGGGAGCAAGGGTGCAGAAAGTATGGGTTCTAGACCCTAGATTCTAGGTATGAGCCACAGCCTGGCTCCAATTTCAAATGCCCAGCCTGCCCACCTCTGCCCTGGGAGGGGGTGGAGAGCAGAAGCTGTCATCTCCCGAGGGGGCGCTCAGGCGTGTCTTGGCATTAGAACGAGGTCTAAAGCGGAGGCTCACCTCGGTCCCTCCAGCCCAGCCCCCTCCAGAGGTTCTTAAGACAAGATGGGGGTAGTGGCTGTTCTACCGTCAGCAAAACCATTCATTACTGCACCTAGTCCCAGGATCCAGCTGCAGAGATGGGAGGAGGGGGCTCAGGAGGCTACCTGAGGGCCCAGTGGCCCGGAAGACACCAGGCCCTGTGCCTGGCAGGAGGCCCTGGCCCAGCCACAGGGCTAGAGCGGGCCAGGCCACCGAGACCCCGGGCTGCGCTCTCCCCGCAGGCTTCCAGGATGTGCACGTGATGATCTTCGTGGGCTTCGGCTTCCTCATGACTTTCCTGCAGCGCTACGGTTACAGCTCTGTGGGCTTCAACTTCCTGCTGGCGGCCTTCGGCATCCAGTGGGCGCTGCTCATGCAGGGCTGGTTCCACTCCTACTACCAAGGCTACATTCACGTGGGCGTGGAAAAGTGAGTGCGGGGCGGGCCCAGCGGCGAGTGGGGGCGGGTCCTGGGCCCCGAGGGAGATGGGCAGGTATGCAATGACCACTCATTAGCCTGCTTGGAAGACCAAGTCCACAGAAAGAGTTTAGAGGCAAATTGCCATCAAACCACGTCACATAGAGGGCATCAACCGGGGATCATAGGCCAGGTGTCTGAAATTTAAAACATATGCCAAATAATTGCAAGATATTAATTCACTCAAGCCAGTCAGTGAAGCCATGACTTAAGAGAAACTGGAAAAATAGTTGACTAGATAGAAAATGCGTTGGAATCAATAAGTCAGTCTTTCGCACATAAAATCGTTGTCACACATATCACCATGCAGTTCAAAATACACAAGAAAGTCTCACTCCCAAAGCTGTAGACCCAAAGTATGAAAACACCTGTGATATATTTAATTGGCCACCCCTGCAAAAGAGCTATGGCTAGATGAAAAAACTAAAGTATAAAACTTTTTAAAATCTTCAAAGGTAATTATCATAAACTTTGTGAGTTGGCAGGGTTTTGGTGAACCGGTTATTTGGCAAGTTGGTCACTTGACAAATTAGTTTTTGGCAAATTGGCTTTCAGGGAATTGATTTTCAGCACCTGAGCTGGAGGCGATTCTGGCACTCAGGGCTGGATGATCGTGTTGTCCCCAGACCCTCCTCCTGGCTTCTGTCCTGTCCCTGCTGACGAGTCCTCTAGGTCCCAGCTGTCACTGCAGGGTGATGCCCTGTACAGGCTGTGCCTGAGCCTCCGTGGGCCCCCCGGAGATGTGATATGCAAACCTCCATCTCCCGGGAGCTGATGGCCCAGGGTGTGGGCTTTTCTGCTCTCCCTCTCACTCCTTCCCCATGGTCACCTCTGTCAGATGGGTCATCTGGCTACGGTTATGGGAACATGAGCAAATAACTTGGCCTCTCTAAGCCTCCCTGTTCCATCCCTATGATGTGGCTAGTAGTAGCACTTGTCCCCTCGGGTTTGGGTGTGGTATAGGAGGGAATATGCAGTACCTAGCAGGTATTTCAGTGCCTGGCACTTAGTGACTGCCATGATTCCTTCAGCAAGGCCCTGTGTGAGGCCCTGGGGACATAGCAGTGAACAAGGCTCCTAGGGAAGCAGAGGTTCCAATGAACATCCTCATCTTGAGAGGGACCCTGACAGAACAGCCCCCATTCCACACCCTGGTCCTACAGTCAGCTGGCTTCTTACTCCCCTCCTGATTCTCACACACACACCTGACCATGGCGCAGGGGCACTTCCTCTAGATGTGAATGGCTTGAGGAAGTAGTCTCTACTGTCCCTATATCCACACCCCGCCACCATTAACAACTCTCATGACTCTGCCTTGGAATCCAGGACAGCTTTGCTGCCGGATGAGCACAGGAAGGCCTGGGTTAGGCAGGCATGTGGCTGGAACCAGGGTCTCCTTTGGCTGCACGACATCCACCTGGCTGTCTGCCTCTCCATCAGCCCTCTACTGGCTGGCCAGGCTTTCAGGGTCCCTATTTAAGAAGAACTTAGGTGTTCCTCAGCCTCTCTTCTCTCTTTTGGCCTTCCTGCCATCTTCTACCAGCCCCCAGCTCCCTACCTCCTGCAGGAAGGCCTCTCTTTCTTCCCTGGACACAAATCCTCTCTCCCGGGTAAGGTGAAGAGGAAGTCATGAGAGCTCAAACCCAAGCGGGGCCCTGGTAGCCAGCAAGAGAGGCATGTGCAGAGTGAGAGATAAGGGTCTGGAGGCAGAGACCACATCTGCATGGAGGAATCCAGGAAGGCTTCCTGAAAGAGGAAGCAGTCAGGGGAGGTTCTGGAAGGGCAGGTAGAGGATGGAGGGCAGAGCAAGTCCCCAAATATGGGGCATGTTCCACAACAGCAGCCAGACGACTTGGGTGCCTTGAACAAGAGCTGTCTGCAAGGAGGGGGCGCTGGGATGGGAGCCACAGAGGAAGGGTCTAGCATCTGGTACCTGCCATTGCTGTGCTGGCCCTTTCACGTGTTATTTCTTTTCATTCCTAGAGTAGCTTTAAGATGTTATGTACTCATGTCCACACCATGAAACTGAGGCTCAGAAAGGTTAAGCTGAGAGGCCAAACTCACAGATGACCAACATCCAGATTCAAACCTGGGGCTTGGAGTGCCACTTTTCGCTGTTTCCTCAGGCCCTCCCCTGACCTGTCTCCCCACAGCCTCATCAATGCGGACTTCTGCGTGGGCTCTGTCTGTGTGGCCTTCGGGGCAGTTCTGGGCAAAGTCAGCCCTGTCCAGCTACTCATCATGACTCTCTTCCAAGTGACCCTCTTTTCGGTGAATGAGTACATCCTCCTCAGCCTGCTAGAGGTGAGCAGGGCTTGGAGTGGGGGTAGAGGTAGAGGAGGGCACTTCGGGTGACAGCAGGGAAGGAGAGAAAGGAGGGCTGGGGAGGCATGCCAGCTGGATTCAATGCAACCTTGGCCAGTCACTTAACCTTCTGAACCTCAGTTTCCTCATCTCTAAAGGGAGAGTAATGACATTTATTGGGCAGGGATGGTGGTCTACCTAGCAAATCAGTCCAGCACCTGGTCAGAGCAGGGGTTCCTCATATGGTGGTTTTCTCCTTCCTTTCTCTTTCTTGCATATCGAATGGAAAGAGTGGGTGTTCCTGCACACACTCTTGCACACGCACACCTCATTCCCAGGTTGCTCTGCCAAGAAAAGGACCCAGTGTATTGAGGGGGCACATCTGTAAGGAAGGATCCTAGGGGAATGGCTATGGTAGACATGTACAGCTGCATAGGCTGTGCCTTGCACAACTCCAGAGATGACATTCACATGGGCTATGGCAGGAATGACACTCCTTGCAGTTGGCCGATTCAATGGCCCAAGTAAGGGGCACCTTAGACCTCTGACTCTAGCTCAGATACCTCTTTGGTACCTTTGCAGGGGTGAAGGTCATTCAGGGACTTCATCCACTTTTTAGCCCCCAACTCCTCTACATTTGGACTCTGCCTGGAACACTCCTGCCTCCCACAAGGGGTAGAGTTTTTTTTTTTTTGTTTTTGTTTTGTTTTTTCTTTTAGGTCACACTACATTCGGTCATTCATTTTGTCATTTTCTTCAGCCACCAGATTAGCCCAAGCCACCATTTCTCTTCCTCCTAACTCATCTCCTTATCTTCATCCTTGCCCCACTCACTGCCTCAGGCCAATCTCCACCAGCAGCCATGGAAACCTGCTAATAATGTGTGTAAAACCATCCCCCTGATTAAAACCCTCCAGTGGTTTTTAAATTTTCACTTCAAGTAAAATCCAAATTTGTTATAAAACCCCACATGTTCTGCTCCAGCCTTTCTCTCCAAGCTTATAACCTACTCTCTCCCCATCTTTCCTTGCTTTGGCCACACCCTGCTGTCTACTCCTCAACACATCAAGCTTGGTCCCACCTCAGGGCCTTTGCACTTGCTAGTCCCTTTGTCTGGAATGCTTATCCCTCAGTCATTTTCATTACTGAGGTCTCAGCTGGAATACCACCTCTTCAGAGAGGCCCTCCCAGATTCTCCCCAACCCCACAGTGTTGCCCTCTATCTTACTGCTCCCCCCACCCCTAGTCATTATCTCTCACATTGACTTGGTTTATGGTCTCCTTACATTTCTCCTTCTCTGATAAACCTGATGTGTCTGCACCCATCTCTATCCCCAGTACCCAGTTCAATGCCTAATCAGTGCTCAACAAATATTTGTCGAGTAAATGCATTTTGGAGTCTGACTGCACGTTGGGCAATGCTCCAGGCACTGCCATACAGAGGTGCGCAGGCCTCTTGCTTAGACCCCAAGGAGCTCACAATCTAGAGAGGGAACCAGGAAGTAAACAGACAGTAACCATGCAGTATCATGAGGAGTGGGGTCAAGAGCTCGGTGGCCTAAAGGGACCAGCAGGACAGGTCAGGGAGGCTTCCTGGAGGAAGAGATGTCAAAGCTAGAAGTCAAGTAGGAAATAACCAGGAGAAGGAGTGAGGCAGAGGGAACAGTGAGTGCATAGGCCTTGAGGGAGGCCTACAATGAGAGGTCTCCGGTGACTCCACCTAGGTGGAAGAGGGTGTGCTGGGGTGGGGGGTGGGGTTAAAGGGTAATGGAGGGGAGCATGGATCATCAAGACTCCAGGAGATGGCATTAAGTAGTCTCAACTTTTGTCATGAGGGCAGTGGGGAGCCTTGGAGGATTTTAGACAGGGGAGTGGCACAGTCAGACACATGGAATGGAAACGCGGCTTTGGCTGTGGTGAGGGGAACAGCTGGAAGCGAGGAGCCCAGTTAGGAGGCTGTCCTTGTTGCCCTGGTGAGAGATAATGGGACTGGGACTGATCTAGTACAAGGATAAGGTGATATAAAGGAGATGAGTACAATGGGCTTGGGAATTGGCTGGGGTGGGAAGTGTGGAGAAGAAAGAAGGTAGTGGGGCCAATGGCGTGATCTGAAATAGCCTGAGAATGTAGTATCTTGGGTGGGAGTTAAGAGGCCCTCAAAAATACTCCCAACCTGCTACAGAAATTCTTGAATTTCATGACAGCCTTTGGGCCTGTCTCTGTACCAAGTCAAAATACAACAATCACTGCTGACATTTAAAGAGCACTTACCCTTCGCCGGAGCCTGCTCTGAATGCTTCACATGGCTTATCTCGTTCATCCTCATCTCTGAGATAGGCGCAATTATTAACCCCACTTTACAGAAGAGACAGTTGAGGCTCAGAGGTTAAGGGGCTCAGCCCAGTTCCCAAAGCTCACAGAGGCACCGGCCAGGCTGGGAACCAGGAAGCCCAGCTCTGTCAACAAAGAACTAGCCCTGTGACCTTGGACAGCACACCTCTCTGGCTGGAATTCCCCGTCTACAGTGAAGGAGCAAGTCTGTGATTCTGACTGAAATTTCCCCCGAGATTGGTTCTGAGTGGGGAGGAAGAGGAAGCTGAAGAGAGGGGAGGTGGGGGCACGGGGAGGAAGGCTAAGTCAACCAAGCGCCTGTGGGGGTGCCAGGCGCTTGCCAGGCGCTGTACGCGAGTTGTCTAGTGTCACCCTCGAGACAGCCCTGTTAAGTAAGGCACCCTGGTCTCCCCTGCTTTGTGAAGGAGGAACTTGAGGCACAGAGTGGGGTAGGGAAGAAAGGGACAGAAGAGGAAGAAACCAATCTGCCTGCTCTGACTGTGGGAAACAGGGGAGAGGAGGGTGGGGGTGGGGTGGGAGGTCAGCTGTGAGGTTGTCAGGCAAGGAGTGTGGCAGGATGCCGGGGAGATGAGGAGTGGCAGTTTAGACGGAGTGGTGTTGGGCCAGGAGTGGCTGTGGAGGGAGAAATGTGGAGAGGGGAGGCCCAGAGGGAAGGGAAGGGCTCCCAAGAATTAAGATACGGTAGAAGCTAGTGGGTTATAAACTAGGTAGGGGGTGGCCCTGGGTTCTAGCTCTGCTTCACATCTTCCCTTTTGTGTGACTGAGCAAGGTCCTCTCCAAGCCCGGGTTTCCCCATCTGGGCACAACCCCATCTGCTGGGTGAGGATGCCCTGGCATTTTGCTGACAGGCTCACAGCTTGTGGTCTGGGATCCCCTCTTTCTCACCTTCCCAACTGATTGGTCTGTGGGGGCCCTGGGTTCCATCCTGCAGCTTGTGGAATCAGCGACAGATGGAGCTCTGTGTGTGTGTGTGCGTGTGTGTGTGTGTGTGTGTGTGTGTGTGTGTGTTTCACAGGGGTGGGGAAGGAAAGTGCTAATAGATGGGAGGGAGAGAAGGTATCAGAGCCTGACAGATCCCTATACCCCAGGTGAAGGACGCAGGGGGCTCTATGACCATCCACACATTTGGCGCCTACTTTGGGCTCACAGTGACCTGGATCCTTTACCGACCCAGCCTACATCAGAGCAAGGAGAGGCAGAGCGCTGTCTACCACTCGGACCTCTTTGCCATGATTGGTGAGACCTGCTATAATGACTGAGGGCCACCGTGGTGGGTGAAGACGGCCATGATGGATAAGGGCCATCATGATGACTCAGGGCTGCCATGATGGGTGAGGGCCTCTATGATGGGTGAGGACCACCATGAGGAGTGAGAACCACCATAATGGGTGAAGGTCTCCAAGAGGAATTTAGGCCGCCATAATTACATCTGATCCCCATGTGGTCTGGTGGGTGGCAGGCAGTTTCCTTTGGGGAAAAGGCAGAGGGGGGTTGCCTGTAAACACCTCCAGCATCCCACATGTTTGTCCCTTTTTCCCATGGGGATGGAAGAAGTTGGTCACTCATCCTGTATTCCCTAGGAAGTCCCAAGGCAAATGAAGTGTAACCAGAAACTGGTCAGTCCATCCCCTGGGCTAGGCAAGGTGTGAATTCCTACTTCCTGTGTCCATTCATTTCAGAGAATACACATCAACCACCCACTCTGGTATCCTAAAACCCAGCCCTGCCTTCAAGGAGCTCCTCACAGTGTGGTGGAAGAGATGGCAATGTTACCAGATAATCTAACCAGAGTAGGGGGAAAGATTCTCCCTCGTGGTGCTATGGGAGCAAGGTGGGAGGCATTTAGCCCAGTTATGGGGCTGGGGTAGACTTCTTGGAGCACAGTGGAAGGCTAAGTGGAAGTTAGGTAGTAAGTAAGGCAGGAAGGATGTTCTGGGAAGAGCCCCTGACATGAGTAAAGCTGCAGGGGTGGGAAACTGCTGGGGCGTGTGAGTCATATGATATCTCTGGAACTAAAGGACAGGATGTCTGCCTAAGCTCTGTAGGGCCCATCTAACACCTCTTCTCTCGGGCCCACCGGTCCTGTCTGATCTGGCCAGGCACCCTCTTCCTGTGGATGTACTGGCCCAGCTTCAACTCAGCTGTGTCCAACCACGGAGACGCCCAGCACCGAGCTGCCATCAACACCTACTGCTCCTTGGCAGCCTGCGTGCTCACCTCGGTGGCACTATCCAGCGCCTTGCACAAGAAGGGCAAGCTGGACATGGTGAGCAGCCGGAGGCGGGGGGAAGGGGGAGAGCTGGGGAACCCTAGGGTGAGGTGTGACTATGACTGCCTGTGCCCGGTGGGCAATGATCACCATGCCCTGCCAACGACTCTGTGAAGCAGGCAGCGTCAGGATTATCGCATCCATCCTACAGATGAAAAAACTGAGTCTTGGGGAGAAATGATTTGTTCAGATTCCACAGCTGGTTTTCATCAGAGCCCAGAAGCAGATTCCCAGATTCTGTTACACTGGCTGCTCTGCATGAGTGGCTCGTCTTCCTCATTCTCCTCCTCCCAGCCTGGGGTGCTGACAGCTTTTCTGGGCTCTGTACCCCATCAGAACCCTGCCCCAGTAAGGTTGCCAGGGGCACTTCCCCTCTGCCAGGCTTCTGATCCTCCAAACACTGGCCCTCAGCTTTCCAAAAGCTGCCTCCACCTGCCCGGTCCCACACACTCAGACAGGGAACCCCTTTGGTGCCTGTCCACTCCCCTGGGGAGGTTTGTGTGGAGGTTACGGTTTCACAGCGTCCTTCCTCTCACACCATTGGGACACTCTGTCCTGTCGTTAGTGGGGAGGGGCCAAACCCCATAGGTGTTGGTCGATTTTTCTATAAAAAGAAGACCGCCTCTCTATTTCCTACTCTGATACTAGCTTCTTGACACGGGCGTTATGTGTGCTAGGACACCGCCAGGAGCCCCTGGGTTCACTGGACACTCACCACACGGAGAGGTAGGGACGCACGCATCAGGGGGAAGAGAATCAGACACTGACGCGGCCACGCCTGTGTGCGCCCAACACCCCCAGGCAGACCAGGACACAGAACAGGATCAAGGTCAGGGGCTCTGGCTCCACACAGACCCGGATCAAGATACCTTCCTGCCTCTTGCTCACTGTGTGGTCTCCCTGCACCTCAATTTCCTCCTCTGCAAACATCCAAAAATAACTGTCCTTACCTCCTGGGTTTGCTGTGGAGATGGACTGAAGTCCTCCCTGCAGCGGGCAGCACCGTACCGGGCGCAGGTCGGCCCTCAGAGCCGGTCTGCTCGTGCTGTAGCGGGCCCACAGACGCCGGCATGGGTGTTTGCGCATGCGTCGGGCCCCACAGGTGCCTGACGTCAGCAGACGTGCGTGTAGCGCCCATGAGACATGCGCACTGGCGCACACAGAGCTACAGGGAACGTGCAGACCTGCCAAGAGGGCTCACCCGGCCCGACACAAGTATGCCGATTTGTGCCGGCGGACAGTGGCCAGCCTGGTGGCCCGGGTGTGGGTGCCCATGTGCAGAGAGCGCGGGAGTGGAGCCCGGGTTGGGGCCCTCTGCGGTCTGCGGGCTTACGAGATGCCCTGGGAGTCATCTCTGCCTCCCAGCGCCAGCAGCCCCCACACACGGCGTCCTGATGCGGACTCTGGGAGAGGACTGAGCTCCGGCCCGCCCCGCCCGCCCTACCCAGGTGCACATCCAGAACGCCACGCTCGCAGGAGGGGTGGCCGTGGGAACGGCCGCTGAAATGATGCTCATGCCTTACGGCTCCCTCATCGTTGGCTTCATCTGTGGCATTGTCTCCACCCTGGGTTTTGTGTACCTGACGGTGAGGACCCCAGGCCAGGGACTGAGGGCTGGAGAATCCGGGGGGTCTCTGTGTTCCTGACAGGAGGGGGGTCCCTAGGGAAGGGGCTGGGGGCTGGAGGATCCTGGTTTTCCGTGTATTTGGGGCCTCCAAAATTCTGGCCTCCCCACGCCCCTGCCACAGCTCAGGGCCTGAGTAACACCCGTGCCCCCTATCCAGCCATTCCTGGAGGCCCGGCTGCGGATCCAGGACACATGTGGCATTCACAACCTGCATGGCATGCCCGGCATCATCGGCGCCATCGTGGGTGCTGTGACGGCGTCCTGCGCCAATGCTGATGTGTATGGAGTAAAAGGGTAAGTATGGAGGAGGGGTTGGGGAGCTGAAATCCCTCCTTCCTTCTCCATTCCTTCTTCCTACTATTCCTCTGGGGTCCAGCATACCGTCTCTATCCCTAGCCTTCCCCAATCTGAACCACTGTCCATGGGCCTCTCTCCCCAACCTCTGTCCTTCCTCAAGAGCCTTAGAGACGATGTGATCTGTCCACTGCACAGGGGAAGGCTCAGAGCCTCGGTGCCCACTCACGTTTGTGGGGCGATGGCATGTGGTTTCTTGGCCTCTCTGCAGAGCCCTGACCTTCCCCTGATCTCCACCCCAGGCTTGCCCTTGCCTTTGGCTTTGATGGTTTCAAGACTAACTGGAACGCAAGCATGCAGGGCAAGTTTCAGGCTGCTGGTCTTTTTGTGTCCCTGGCCATGGCCCTGGTGGGCGGCATCATCGTGGGTGAGTGGAAGTGGCTGCGCCAGAGAAGGTGGGACCGCTGTGGGTGGGGGACCCAAAAGCACATACCAGAGGTCAACCTGGAACCCCCAGGAATCCTGTGCACTTGTGGCTGTGGGACTGGATTGTGTGTGGGGGGGTGTGCTTCCCAGCTAAGGGGGAGGGCTGGGTAGGCTGAGAAGAAGTGGTTCCTGACCTCGTGTGAGCCCCAACTTTCTTTAGGGATTATTTTGAAATTGCCATTCTGGGGACAACCCGCTGACGAGAACTGCTTTGAGGATGCAGTCTACTGGGAGGTAAGTTCCATGGACTTGTTTCCCTGCACAAAGGGAGTTGCATCCCTTCTCCACAGACCCTGCCCACATCAGCCGAACTGGGGCCTGCGGGACTGGAAGCTGAGGGTTGGGGACAGAGGCTGCAGCAGCCTGCTCCTCCATCCAGAGGCCGTGTGTCTCCTGGGGGCTGAAGGCATTATTCTAGAGCAGTCATTCCCAAAGTGTGGTCCCCTGTGTGCCCCAGTCACAGCACCTGGGAACGTGTTAGGAATACAAATTCTTGAGTCCCACCCAGGTCTCCTGCATCCAAAATTCAGGGGCGGGCCCTAGCACTGTGTTTGAACAAGTCCTCCACACGATTCTGATGAAAAACACACCCGCCTCTGAGAACTACGGCCCTTCCACGTGCACTGAAATCACCTTAAAGATGCTCCAAGCCTAGGCCTCAGCCCCAAGATTAGGGCCTGGACATTGAGTTTTGGGGTTGTTGTTTGTTTTTTTTTCCTCCTTCCTCCCTCCCTTCCTTTCTTCCTCCCTCCCTCCTTTCCTTTTTTCCTTCCTTCCCTCCCTCCCTCCTCCCCAGGGAAATCCAATATGTAGCCCAGATTAAGAACCAGTGTGGTGTTCAGCTTCAGACTCCATAAGAACCACCTGGAGACCTTGTAAAAATGCAGCTTCCCAGGTGCCAGCCCAGAACTGTAGTTGAGTAGGGCCTCCTCATGGGAACAAGTTCCCAGCTGATTCTGGTCCAGAAAACTGAGTGACATTCCATTGCTTTCAGCATCCAGAGAAGTAGCAGTACAGAAACCAAACTTGAGAAACATTGTTCAAGAAGCTGAAAGTAGTAGGATGTCCCAGAACTCCGTTTCTTTAAAAACATGCCACAATTTGGGCTTTCTGTGACTTCAGGCAGGCCTCCCTCCCGACGAGTCCTTGTTGCAGGTGTTTACCTGCATTAGATGGTGGGGATGACAACTACCTGCATTTCCCCTCATGACAGAGGGCAGGACCTAAGCTCTGTGTGTGGCCCCTATGATACGGACCTGCCCATCACTGCCTTTCATTTGGCTCTGTATTTTTAAAACCACACCAGAAAGTTTTCTGGGGGACGCCTGGGTGGCTCAGCCATTAAGCGTCTGCCTTCGGCTCAGGTCATGATCCCAGGGTCCTGGGATCGAGCCCTGCATCGGGCTCCCTGCTCAGCGGGAAGCCTGCTTCTCCCTCTCACACTCCCCTTGCTTGTGTTCCCTCTCTCGCTGTCTCTGTCTGTCAAATTAAAAAAAAAAAGTTAAAAAAAGAAAGTTTCCTGGGTAATTTTCATGGATATCCACTGTAAGCCAATTTCATGGAAATAACTAACAACGCTTTTGAGTTCATTCTCTTTAAACTGTCTTTTTATTGTAAAACGAATAGAAGCCCATTAAGAGAAATCTGGAAATAGAGAAAAATAGAAAGAAACCCCATCATCCTAATTCAAGCACGGCTAATATTTTGGGTATATGTCCCTCCAGTCTTTTTTTTTTTTTTTTTTAATCCGCCTAGATTTTTCTTAGCAGAGATTATATGCCCAGTTTGGGTCCTGCTCTTCATATCTCTCTCTCTCTCTCTCTCTCTCTCTCTCTCAAAGTAATCTGTGTTATAACATTCTTAATAAACTTTTTTTAGCAGCATTATTTTCATTCCATATTTACAGTCAGAACTTAAACTATTTTAGACACCACAATTAGAAATCACATGGATTTACCACTAATGAGATAAACTAAAAAATCTTATCAATTCCCATACATAGAAGTTCATTCTTGGTTCTGTTTTGATCTTTATAATTTATTCTAAGTTCACACCTTCTGTCTGCTGAAAACCCTTCAGCAGTGCTTGGTTTTGAGATCTAATTTTGTGTCAGTGGAAGTGAGCCACCATCAGGCCGTCCCCTCAGCCCCTGGCCTCTGGGTGGTTTACCTGGGAGATGAGGTGGCTTTCCAGAGGATGGGATGAGACAGATGTTCCCCAGGACCCCAGGTGAGGCTGTCTTTAAGATCAAATGAAAGCCTTGAAGCCAAGGCAAGGCTGATCCACCCCGCCCCCACTCCAGCTATCTGCTTCCGGCCTCCCCTATATCTCACCCCACCTTACTTTTGGACCTGCCTGCTGTTCAGGGAGCTTGCCATGCTGCCTCTCCCTGGCACACGGCTACTCATCCTTCAAAAGTGGGTTCATTCAGCACAACGGGAATTCCACCCCTCCAGGCGGGTTATCAGCCTCTCGTGTGCATTTGCAGCTCATATTGTCAGAGTGCGCGTCACCTGAACGCTTTCCCATTGCTCTAAGTGGGGCAAGGACGCTGCGTCGTCCTTGCAGTGCCCCAGCACCCTGGACAGTGGCTAACCTGATGTAGAGGGCGTGATACCTGTGAAGGACGGCCCTGCTTCTTGGAGTGCGCTCTGCACAGTGATCACAAGGTGGCGCCCGCCACACGCCATACGCTGCTCCAGACTTGCCCAGGCTGTTCTAGTCCTACCAGGGACACCAGCCTGGCCTGGGACAAGGCCCTTGGAGCTGCACTCCTCTTTCTGCAGATGCCTGAGGAGCCAAAGAGCACGGTCTTGCATCCTGAGGACTCTACCCTCAAGCCCTCAGAACCTTAAACTCCCAGGGCAGGTGAGAAGCAGGTGAGCACGGGCAGGTTCTCCCCATGGGGGCCCAGCTCTGGGAACTGGATGCCACCAACAAAGGGGCAAAAAAAAAAAAAAAAAAAAAAAAAGCATCAAGAAATGAGGATGTAAGCTTCCACCGCTCCTGCCTGGATTGGAGTGGGCACGCAGGGGTTGATGGCCTCAGAGTCAGACTGCTAGCAAGCCGGACTACACACTTGGCTTTGCTGCTTACTGGTTGTGACTTTGAGGATCCCCTCACCCAGCGACGAAGCCTCAATTTCCTCATTCATAAAAGTGGAAATGACAGGTCTGGCTCTATTCAGTCGATCAGCTCAGGCTAGTTCTTCCTTTCTTCTCTCTGTCTCCCTCTTCCCATCAGCTCACCTTTGCTTGCTCCTCTGTGGAATGCACCAAGCCCTGCCTTTTGCATCTCACCCTCCAGAGAGCTCGACACGACAGGTGCAACAACTTCTCTCTTTCTAATAGATGAGAGAATTAAGCTCAGAGAAGTTCAGGCTCTTTGAGGCCACATAGTGCAAGTGGTGGGCTTGGGATCCTTGCAGGTCATTACCATTGCACTCAGTAGTGCTGTTTGATCCCCTTAGAGGCCAGAGCTTGGAAAGAGCTGTGTCTGGGGCAAAGACCGAGTGATGTGGCAGGAGAGGATTTGGGGTTTAAGGATAGAGAAGAGCGGGGCTATAAACACTTGTCTCTGACGCCTACCCTTTCTGGAAAAGGTAAAGGTGCCTGAGGGGCTATAGCAGGACCCCACAGTGGCCTGCTGCTCTTGGCTTTCTCCCTGCAGGCTCCACAGACTGTCCCAGCGCTCTCAAAGGAGTGGTGCTGATCAAGCTGGGAGCACAAGAGCAAGGCGAGCAGCACCCCACCTGCTGGCCTGGCCCAGGGTGCCTCACTTCCCTTCCCCTTTATCCCAGGGGGCCTGCCTGAGAATGGAGAAGGAAGAGCTATAGACAAAGTGGGCGTCCAAGCCAGGCTCCAGGGGTCTTGGTGGCCACATCCTGGGAAAAGCAGGCAGGAGTGGGGCTGGGAGCTGGCAGTGGACCTGAGCCCTCCTAGGAGACAACTCAGCTGCCAGCCACCAACTGCTGGGCTCCTCCACTCCCTGCCTGCCCCTTGGCCAGCACCTCCCTTGCTCCCTGTGTCCCCCAGACCACTCTGTGCCATGCAGATGGTGGCCTCCGTGAATAAACGTTCTTGGTGTTCTTTGTAGAATGGGTGTGAATGCTCCAATAGGGCCAATCTGAGCGAGAAAAGGACCTGAGAGACCTGGCCTCCTGCCCCAGTCCTGACCTCCCACACCAACCTGCCACCCACAATGCAAGGGAAATCATCCCAGGCTGAAGAGGAAGAATCTGGGGTGCTGGAGGCTGCCCCAGCGTGGGGCCCCCTGCCAGGCTCAGCTTATGGGCTGAGGCCTCTCTCCAAGGCCCTTCCTGACTTCACATCAGCCATCCCAGAAACACACCCATGGTGAAAACTGCCATGTTTACCGTGCTCTTCATGTGATCTCACGCCCGTTCAAGGGCATTCGGGAAGGGTGGGAGAATAGGAGGGAAGGCTCCTTTGAGCCAATCCCCCAATCCCAACCCTTCCCTCCTTCCTCCCTGCCAAGCCAGCTTTTCCTCCCTATTGGGGGGGAAGGTTTCAGCAGTTTAGCTCTCCCCACTTCCTGTGGCCAGCCACCACCCTGGGCAGACTAACACACACTTCCTACCCTTAGGGAGCTCACAGTCTAGCTGAGGACTGGCCTGACACCAGGGATCCACCCTGAACTCTGACAGCCATCCAATGCCCAGGAGGCTTCCCAGAGCAGGTCACTGGAGCAGGGTTTTGGAGGCTGAATAGGAGTTTACCAGAACGATGGCATAGGGACAGAAAGTGCAGACACCCAGAGATGGGAATTAACATGGCGAGATTTGGCATGGCTAAAAGAGACGTGAGGCAAAAGTCTGCCAGCTGGCAAATAAGAAGAAAAATCCAGATCCTTTGTGGAGCGAAGACTCCAGGGAAGAAGGGGTGAGGGGAGAGGGAGGAGAAGGTCTCTCCTGCCTCCAAATCCGCCCTCCCCGCCCCCCTCACAATTCACACATACATACACACTCAGGCCTTCATTCTCCGTGCCAGAGGAGGGGGGAGGAGAAGGAGGGGAGGAGGGAGCTGAAATGCAACCTATTCATGTTCCCGCGATGTAACACCCCTCATTTTCCATGCTGGGTAAAGACAAAAACCCTTTACAACCTGTTTCTGGAACTTGTCAGCAGCTGCCAAGAGGAGCATGTTAATTAAACGTCGGCAAAGATGGAAGCTGGAGGCCCCGGCTCTAATTGGACAGTTTGCTTCACCGGATTGAAAAACATTGTGACAAAGGAGGAGGTGCGCGGCGGCGCGGCAGGGGTGCGGCGTGGCGAGGAGGGGAGCGGCGGCTTTGATTTCCGCGGATCCGAGCCCCAGCCGCCCGCCCCCGGCCCGGCGGCCCCGCCCAGCGGCACGCCCACGAGCCCCTGGGAGGGGCCTGTCCATGGGGGCGGGGGCGCGGGCGCGCCGGGGGAGACCCTCCCCGAGCCTGCCCGCGGAGCCCGCCCGCTGTCCGCTAACGGGGTTAGACCCCGCGCAGCACCGGGCTCTGAGGGGCCGGGGCGGGATCCGTCCCCCTCCATTACCTGACCCGGGTCCTGGGGGCTGTACGGGGAGGGCATCGAGGCAGGGGTTGGTCGTCGCCTCAGGGCACTGTTGAGGCTGCCCTGGGGGCCCGTGCCCGGGGCCCTGTGGAGGGAGAGTCCTGGGTCTGGACCCCTGCTGCCCAGATTCGCTCTGCGTCTCATCTTGTGATGGGGACGAGATCTAAAAATTGTTGGCACCTGCGAGGCTTGTCCTAAGCTCCCCCCACCGCACCCGCACTGCAGAGCCTGGCGTTTCCAGCAGGGCTGCAGGGGTGCACAGAGCACAGAGACTGTTCCCCCATCTGTGTTTGCACCCCGGGTTTCCTCCTGGTCTTGACACAAATGATGACAGCAGCCACAGACTGGTGCCAATTGTTTGCCCGGCGCCCTGCTGAGTGCCTGAAGCGCCCTCTGCTCTTTAACCTCTCAGCCACCCTGACAGAAAGCTTCTATCACACCCATCTCACAGGTGGGGAGACTGAGGCCCAGAGACGATAAGTAACCCTTCCAAGGTCACAGGTTATTAAAGATGGTGTTAGGGTGAGACTGGGGCCCAGGTCCCATTGATTCCAATATCTCAACGTGGACTCCAGCTTCTCTGCTCTCTGGCCCAGCCACACGAAGTGCTTCGGGACAGTCTGAGAAGACAGTGGGGTTCCTAAGGGGAGAAAACACTTCTCAGGGCCTCCAGGCCAAGGGCCCTGGAGTATGGGGGTGTAGCAGGCTAGGGGGTCACCCAGGAGGGCCCTAAGTCATGTTTGCTACCAGCTCAGGTCCAACCTGCTCCTCCTGGGGGACGACGCGTGGTTTGCTAACAAGGCCAGAGCCCCATCTTCTGTCACCTTCTGCCTTGGCCCCAGATTTGCCCCCCCACCCCACCCTCATCCTAAGCTGCTGCCCCCCTGGTGGGGGGGCTCCATTTGGGGTGGGAGGCCAGGCTGGGGCCTGCAAGAGCCAGAAACGAGGATGGGAAAAGGAGCCATTGTGGCTGAGCCTCAGGGATTAAGAGCTACAAAGTGGCTGTGGAGGGCTGAGTTCCCAGGGGGGGTAGTCGGAGCAGCCTGTGCCTGGGCTGTGCCCAGGCTGCCTGCCGGGCCTAATTCCCTGGGAGCTGCAGCCCGAGGAGCCCCAGAAATATAGCTGCTGTGGAGAGAGCCCTTGATGGGGTCACGCAACTCAGAACTGGATGCTCAGAGTGTCCTGTCTGACGAAGGAGGGGTGATGGGGAAGGAAGGGGTGTCCACATGTGCCCCTCGCCCGCCCGAGCGGTGTATCCGTGTGGGACCATAAAAATAGGAGACCCAGCGTGTTCAGGGCAGTGCCGGCCCCTGGCGTGCGTCTGAAGTTTAGGACGTGCGTACCTTGAGGGGACTGGGGCCTGAGGGCAGCCACTGGGGCCACTCAAGGTCCCTGATTGAGGAAGTGAGGCATGACAAAGAGGAGCAGAGACCCCACCAGCAGGCCCAAGTGGGTGCTAAGTGTGTGTGTGTGCGTGTGTGTGTGTGCGTGCGGCACCATCGAGCGGGGTGCTTGAGAAAGGCCCTTCAGAGGCGGCTGGAGGGGCTCTGCAAATTGTAATCAGATTAAGGGGGCCAATCACTTAGGGCTCTTGAAAAGGCCACACGGTTTCTAATCAGCCCTGAGCGCCCGGCCCACAAAGCCAGGGAGGAGCTCGGCGGGAGCCACCCGCTGGGGGGCCTCGGGGGTGGGGGCCGCTTTTTTCCCCTCTCTGTCTCTCATAATTATGTCAATTTGCTAGCCAAATTGTTTGCTCGAGTGGACCAGGGGCTTGTGCCCCATTCATGTGGTAATGTGGGAACCCGTAGGCCTCCTGGCTGGGAAAATAGGAGGTACCAGGACCCTTCTCCAAGGAGCAGGCAGGCCTGGGGGTGTGAGGCACCCAGGCCTTGGGAACACTTCCGCCACCAGTGCGGGTCTTCTTTCATGAATTCCAGAAACTTCCAGCTTGAGTTGTGCTCTGGGATGTCCTTTTGGGCGTGTCAAAATGAAGGATGGCAAAGGAGGCAGGGACTCCAGAGGGGCCAGAAGAGGTGGCCTCCAGGTTCCATCAGGATGAAGGGGGGCAGCTCTGTCTCTGTTTCTGGTCCCTTGCGGGCCGGGCTGAGTCTTGAGCAGTTAGAGAGCTACATGGGATCCAAGAGGTGTCAGAGCTGGGGTCCTGAAGGAGAGAGTTGCAGCATGCACAGATGGAGATGTGCGGAGACTCAGAGAAAGTTCTTACCAGTTCACGGAGCGTCTAGGCCGGCGCCAGCCACTGTGCACCTACCTTGCACTCAGTGTCTCATTGAACCCCGGGGAGGTAGGCACTGGGCTTCCAGTTTCACAAACAAAGAAACTGAGGCTCAGAGGAGCTAAGGGACCTGCCCAAAGCCACACAGCTAATAGGTGAGGAACCCAGCTCTATCCGATCTCTCCACCCCTTCTGTCTCTACCTCTACCCCTGAGTTCAGTTCTTCCCTTAAGAAGCAAACAGGAACCAACAGTCCACCTGGTTCTAAATGAGGCGTAGAGGTTGCAGAAGACTAAGACGACCCAGGGAGGGCATGGTCATGGGGACCCTTGGCCAGGGCACTCTGCAGTGCGTGCTCTAGTCGCTCTGAGCTGGGCGGTGTAGGCACACAGAAGGGTCAGGCAGGGCATGTGTTGCTTAGGGGCCGTCATGGATGTTGGGAACATACCCTGTTTGGAGCCTGTACCAGCTGCATTCCCCTGGCCCTCTGGGCTCCCCTCCCCTCCCCAGACTCTCCCATTTCCCCTGGGCATGGCACTCTGGCACCTGTTTCTCTGATTATGGGGCCCTGTCCACCCTGGCTGCTCCCTGCTGGACCCACCTGGCTTGTCAGTGTCCCTCTGAATATAAGGAGCCCCCTCTCCATCTGTGCTCCCAGGGCTGCTGCCCAATCCCCCCACCCTCACCCGCCTCTTCCATCCAGAGCTGTTAGGATCTGCCCTGTGGGAAGCTGGTGGGGGATGGGGTGCAGCAGGGCATTAGCAGTTGGTGGCAGGGAGAGAGATCTCCCACAGCTTAGCACCTCTTGCCCCCCCCACCAAGAGGGAAAGAAGGCCAGGGTCCACGTTTATCACTGTATGGGATGATAGCTAGAAATTCTTCCCAGAGCAAATATACTTCAATGGGCGGTTACCATTTGACCTCCATTGGGCCAGGGACTGGGAGGCAGGGGTGCAGGGAGGCCCCCAACACCATAACCACAGACTCCACAGGGAGGCAAGCTGAAGACCAGTGACACAGGAGCTGGTCAAGACAGGATAGGACGAAAGACTAATAGCAGCAAGGACAAAGCACGTAGTTGGTTCCAGGCTCAGTGCTAGGCACTCGGCGTGTATGAACTCATTCACGCAGCTAGTATGTGGCGGGGCCAGAACCTGAACCCCCAGCCCTCCAGAGCAAGGCTGAAACCATTGCTGTAACCACTCCTACTCCCCCTTTGAGAATTCTCTCCAGTGTCCATGCTCTATAGAACCTTCCTGAATGCCATTTCACCATGGGCACACCTCCCATCGAGCACGCATCACAGGGCACACTCATCACGTGCCTAGATGGCATACCCCAATAGGATACAATGTCCACAAGGACAGAACGTTCGTTTTTGTCTCCTCCAGGGCATAATGGAGGGCTTGGTACAGAGGAGGGATTAGGTAGAGTCTTTTCTCCGTGGGGTTAGAGTCAATACTTAGGGTAAACATCCAGTATCGTCAGAGTTACCCCTGGTGGGCCTTTCACAATTGCCCAGCAAGCCCGTATGCATGGTTTGGTATACACAGCTCTAAACAGTCCTATACCCGCATTAATGGCTGTACTGATATGTAGTATACGAGAAGAGTACATATTCAAATGTATTTTTATGGTTTTTTTAATTACAAACGTTGAGCATTTATGCACATAATTAAATGCGTGCGAGAGAAATATCACTGTAAACGCTCGATAGAAGAAGATATCAATCACTGAACAAACAAAGGGAGGAGTCTGGCCCATCTGCTCATCTTTCCCCTCAAACCACACCCTGTTGGCCTAACACCGTCTCTTCTGTCCCTGAAATTTCCCTGCTTGTGTCACTGAGCACCAAGACCCCCAGGTCAGATGTCTCAAAGGCCGTTGTTACAAGCAGAGCTCCAGTGCCCGAGGCATCTTCTAGCCTCTCTGGTTGTCTGCTACCACTGACTGAATGACAGGTCACCTAGCTGACCCTTGGACACACCAGGAACCACCCCTGGAAGGTGGATGATGTGCACACTCACGCACTTACACACGCGGGTGCTTGTAAAAAGCTGCTTCACGAAGGACCTGGACCTCCCGTATGTTCCTGAGAGATGCCGATGCGGGGTCCAGCAGGCAGAGCTGGCACGAATGCCAGCCTGTAGCCCCAATCCCTTAGGCCATGGGTGGGAAAGAGGAGGCAACCCCGTGTGAATTTTGCTTGGAGGACTCAGATCCTGTCCCCCCGAGTGTGCTTGGGGATGCTGCTGGCAAAAGCTTACTTTTCACTGGGTCCCTCCTGTGCCATCACAGCTAACATATTTTCCTTTATCATCTTAAAAGCGAATAAGTCTTTTTAAAAGAACATTTTTAAGAATTTGGAAATTTGGGGGGAGCACCGGGGTGGCTCAGTTGGTTAAGCATCTGCCTTCGGCTCAGGTCATGATTCCAGAGTCCTGGGATTGAGTCCCCCACCAGGCTCCCTGCTCAGTGGGGATCCTGCTTCTCCCTCTCCCTCCACCTGCCACGTCAGCTCCCCCTGCTTATACTCTCTCTCTCTGTGTCAAATAAATAAATAAAACCTTAAAAAAAAAAAAGAACTTGGAAGTTTGGGTCTCATCCTTCCCAAAATAAATGTAAACTCCTTTGAAGGGTGAATGAATCTCTCCGTTCCGTTCATTCGGAAGGCCTCCCTGGGGTCTCCCTGCCTTTCCGAGCCCCCAGTGGGTCAGTTCTGGAGTCTGCCACTGACCCAGCACAGAGGGCGTGATGCTCTCTGCTCAGAACTCTGAGAACTGCCCACATGGCCCTGCCAAGGCAGGTGGGAGACTGGGTCTGCCGAGCCTGAGGGTGCCTGGAGTGAGCGCCTCCCACCTCCCTCCTTCTCTCCCCTCCTTGCCTCCTCTCCTGGGGCAGGCACCTGCCTGGCCTGCCTGCGGTTCAGCCTCCTCTCCTCTTTCCACCTGTCAGGCTCTCTCTACCTGTGTCGTCTTGCTCTCCTCTTTCTCTCTCCATCTCCCTTCTTCTATCTCCATCCCCATCCACGGCCTCTCCTCCACCTCTCAGTTTGACTTCCCCCTCTTCTTCTCTCCCTCTCTATCTGCCTGATTCCCTCTCTTTCCTTCCCATCTCCTCTATTTTCCTCTCTTCTCTCTCTCTCTCTCTGGCTGTCTCTCTCTCTGGCTCTCTCCTACTCTGTCTCCCTCCCCACCCACTCCCTCTGGAGGATGCTCTGTGGGATCATGCCAAGCCCAGAGGGAAGGTCAGGGCACCCTGTGGGGACCAGTACAGACTGCCATTAACCTGTCATTCCTGCCTCCAGCCAGGAACACAGCAGGGCCCGGGAAAGGCGAGGGATGGCAGTCACTGGAGATGGGGCATCTCAGCCTGAGGCTGACAGCTCTGAGCAGAAGCCACCCAGAGCTACGGCTGCAGACGTGCTCCAGGGCACCAAAGACAGCTGGAGTGGGTTTCTGGATGCCAGGCCGGCATCGCAGCCCACTCTTGACTTCTGGGCAAGGGGGAGCCTCTGCATAGGGAGAATCTGGGCTGGCGGCCACAATCAAGCCTCCCTTGCCTGCAGCCCTGGTCATGGAGGTTGGGGGTCTCAGTGAGGCCAAAAGCAAATGTCTCAAACCCAGCAGCCCACGGGCCATGTAGGCCACCCCTCCCCACCCTCCCAGAGGCTTTAAAATATGAATCTGCTTTTAAAGTGGCAAATTTCATATTTAAAAAATATCTGAGTCTTTTCTTGAGGACCTGGCAACGCTGGGCTGTGGCTGAGCCGCAGCGGCCCTGGCGGACTGTGGCACGCTCCCCTGTCCTGCTGGCCCCTCCTCCTAGAACCTGCAATGTCTCCTTACAGTCCCCTGCCTTGTTTGTGTAAGCTCACAAGCGTGCGGCCTCTGATGGCAGAGAGATTCTCTGGGCAGGAGTAGAGACCCAAGTGCTACCACCAACTTAACTGGTGAAATTGGGCAGGTGGGGGGGCCCGCTCTCTGGGCCTCAGTTTTCCATCAGTGAAATCGGAGGTTGGATGAGCCCAGCAGTAAGACTTGCCTGTAGGAACATCTGACGGAAGATATAGACCCTCTCCCTAGAGAAAAGGACCTGTTCATAGACTCGCCTGTGATTGGAGGGGGTCACATGTCCCTCTCCCTGGGGGCCCTGGATCCCCGGCTGAGAACTTCTGCTGAGTGCCAAGGTCCCTTCCCCCTCCGCCTTAGCCAACCGAGTCCAGGCCGACCCACTGACCTGACCAGCCGGGCTCCCCCTTCTCTGGGTGAGCCGGGACTCTCCCAGTCCCCAGCCAGGCTGGCAGCTGCCCATCGATATGCAGGAGGGGTCCCGGCTGGGGCTGGATTAGCATATCGCACTCCGGGAGGTAAAGGCCCACCAGGCGGCCTCTGTGTGTAGCACCCGCCTTTGTCCTGGCCTCAGGACGGGGTAGGACGGCCCAGGCAGCTCGGACACTTTTGACTGCCAGATGAAAGGGGCGACATAAAGAGGCTGCCTGGGCCGACATGGGGGCGCTTGGGGGCGCTTTGTGTCCCTCCAGACGGAGTTACAGACGTCTGTGAAACGTCAGTTAGAGCTGAATAAAGACGTTTGCTTGGTCCAGACGCGCCTCCTTTCAGCTGGGGAGGTGTTACCAGGCTGGGCCTGGGATGCCTTTGGCAACCTAATTTGGCGATTGTGACTCTGTAAGCAGCCCTGGCGTTCATCACACCCAGGGAGGATGGGAACAAGCTGAGCTGGCCTGACCCAGCTCTGAGAGGCGTCCTGGAATGTGGGCTTGGGGTGGGGAGAGAATGGAGCAGCTCACCTCCCTTCTCTGCTCCTCCAGGCCAGGCCTAGAGCCCGGGGATGGGGCCGTCTGGGAGCCACACGATCTCCCTGTATCAGCCAGGCCCTCTTCCCAGGCCTTTGTGGGTACCAAGGTGGTCCAGTGCCCCTGTCGTCTAGTAACCAGGATTAGGGTTCACTGGTCCTTTCTCCTGATGGGCTACAATGACATGTTGTTGAGGGGACAGCATGAAGAGAGCCTGGGATTCAAGTCCCAGAGATGCTGAACCCATTCCCTGACGTCCCTGAGCTGCTGGGCCAACCCGGGAACCACCATGTTCAGCCCTCTGGCTGTGTGAGGTGAATAAGCCTGCGTTTGTGGAAGCTCTGACCTGTCCATCAGGCTGTTGGTTACCTGCAACCAAAAACAATCCGACCTGATTCGGTGGGAGAGCCTGGGGCTCATATCCCTGGTCATGCACTTTCAGAACGACAAAGGGCTTGGGCTGCTCAGAGCCACCTTGAGGGGAACTAGCATAGCCATGGCGGGGTGTGAGGACCTGGGTCAGAGCATTGATCTGGGGCACAGTGAACCGGGCTGCCCCTTCCCAGAGAGTGGTGACCCTTGAGCTGCCCTTGCCCCAGGAGACCTCATCCCCAGGGGGTCTCAGGCAGCAAAGGCACTTCCCGAGGAGGACCCCCAGGCTCCCCGGGACCCCAGCCGGATGAGGCAACTGACCCTTTAGCCACCCTGTGTCCTGCCCCGAGCAAGAGCCAGTGAGCCACCTCTGACAGGGTTCAAGAGCAGAAACAGCCCTAATAATGACCCTTCTGCTTACTGAGCACCTGCCCCCGGACTACACCTGAAAAAGCGGCTCATGGCTGAGAGGTGGCCCCCCGGAGTGGTGCGGGGCAGAGCACAACTGCTGGGCCAGCCTGCTCCGTGTGCTCCTTGCTCTGCCACTCACCAGCTGTCAGACCTTAGCAAGCCAAGCCGACTCTTCAGCCCGATCTTACACCCCTGCCAGTGTTAATGACCCGTCCTAGCACAGCACCTCGCCGGGACCACGAGGCAGGGCTGGGGCTTGAACTCAGTGTGGTCTGACTTCTGACACGTGCTTGCTACCTCTCATGGGCCCAAGAGGTGCGGGCCTCCTTCCCCACTTAGGTGCAGGCCCTTGCCCAGGATGGAAGAGCCCAGGTCCCTTGGTTTTTCCAGCTCCCTCTCTCCTCCGACCCCACTCAGTGCTCCTCAGTCTCTCATTCCTGGCAGTGGCCGAAGCATCCATGACTTGTGGATTGGCCCAGGCCAGGCCCGTGTGTGTGTATGTGTGCGTGTGTGTGTGCGTGTGCACGCACGTGTGCCTGGACGTGGCTGTGTGCGTGGGAGCGCACGCCGTGCACCTGTGTGTGTTTGCACGTGCATATTTGCTACGGACACTTGTGGCTGGAGCCGTGCCTTGAACGACGCTGATACTCTGAAAAGGCAAGACAAGGTGGCCTACGGTGATCCCTAGATTGTGGGGCGAGTCCAGCATGGGACCGGTGAAGTAAGGGGCGCAGGAAGCTGGAGTAACCCTCAGGGAGGACTGGCAGCTGCGAATCTGCACTGCGTTCACCCCTGGACACCCCAGCAGACAGGCCTGACGTGGGGCATGTCCTCCGAGCGTGTGAACCCCCACCCCGGGGCAGGCGTGTGTCCCTGAGAGACCTGCGACCAACCGACAGGGTGGCTGACGTGTGTCTGAGCCTGTGAGCAGGCGCGTGCCCTGTCAGTGAGGGCATTGAAGGTCATTCATATTTAATCTTTTTGAATAGCTAATACTTTCACCTGATACAAAAATAAAAAGTTTTGCAGTGAGAAGTGTCCTTCCTGTCCTTGTCCCACGTCCGCCCCGTTCTCGCTACTCCCTACAAAGAGAAGAACTATTCTTCATTTCTTGTGTATCCTTCCAGAGTTTCCTTACCCATAACAAGTCGATACAAATGTATTCTTATTTTCTCCCCATTTTCCTCGGCTTCACAGGATTACATCGAGCGCTCCTCTCCTGAGGCTCCTTTTGCTGTTTCAACCTTCTGCTTTTACAAATGTCACTACAACGAATAACCTCGCTCGTGAGTCGTTCTCACAAGCGTGAGTGCAGCCGTGAGATAAATTCGCAGAAGGGGGATTGCGGGACGAAAGCTTGTATGCAACTTGTCATTTCACCATATCTTGCCAAATCGTCTTCTGTGGGGCAGGTGTCACCGCCTACCCACCGGACATGGCTTCTAAGTTCTTAACAAGGAGGGGTCACTGATGATTTCCATGCACACATCTCAGCTTGGCCAGTAGGACGTGGGCCTTTCAGCCCTCCCAGCCCAGTGCCCCTGTGCAGGGATCTTGTCCAACCGTACAGGGCACCCCCGTTCACCCTTGAGTCTGTTCGCTCTTTCTTTCCTACCTCTTCTCTGGGGTAGTTACTAAGGTAGGAGCTCCCCCTGCCCCCCCCCCGCCCCCACCCCCCTGCCACCACCACCACACGTGCACGAATCCTTCCGAGAAATGGAGCAGCAGAGCCCTTAAAGAAGAAATCTGGCCACGTTGACTCGTTCAACAAATCCACGAGCACCTGCTGGGGGCTGGCATCCTGCTAAGTGCTGTCTGTATATATAGCATGTGATCTCGGCCCAGTTCCCTAACCTCTGAGCCCCAGGGTCCTCTTAAGTAAGTGAGGGATACAGACACAGAGGTTCCAAGACCCCTGCTAGCTTTCACGATGCATCATCCCCAAATCCTGTTGTCAGTCTGTGTAAGTACCAAAGGGAGGAAAGGCTTGGAAAACACTTCTGTGGGCCCATAAATAAATGCTTGTTCGCAAGGATGACTTAAAGGCCATCAACCCAGAGAGCACTTTGCAAGCTGGTGAGGAATCGTGTGTGTATGTGTGTGTGTGTGTGTGTGTGTGTGTGTGTGCCTGCGTGTCTAGTGAGGTGTCCCGTGCCCGCCTGCCCACCCCACGGAAGAGTAAATCAAGCCTAGCTTTGGCATCAGACTGTCCTTGTTTGAAATCCTGGTAGGCCCACTCACCAATTTGGTGAATTTGCACCTCCGTTTGTCCCTTTGTGGAAATGGGGCTCCTTCACATTTCCCCTATTGTGAACATTGAATGAGATCTTAGTACTAACGGGCTGGACACGAAGGAGGTGCTCGCCAAACGTGATCTGCTTTCCTAGGAGTTTCCAAGAGCCAGCGGCTGGGCTGCCACGCCAGGGTCAGGCTCGGAGGCCGACCTGACCGGTGCCCCCAGCCAGGCCACAGGCGAGTGTGGTGGAGCGGGGCCTGCGTGCGCTCTCCGGCAGGGCGTCCGGACGGACAGGCCGGGAGGCGGCCACGGACGAGAAAGACAGCTGGGAAGGTTGAATTGCTTCTCGGTGGCTCGGGAACACCTCCCTCCCCTGCCAGCGATCTGCATTTCAATGTGAGAAGGGAGGAAAGTAGGAAACCGCTCAAAGGGGTTACAATGATTAATCATTTAAAAAGCAAGATCTTAATTACAGGCCGCAATTTTTGCTATTTAAGGAGTCCATTAGTTGCCAGAAAGAAGAAGAAATTATCACAGGTTATTCTCCCCCTAACGTAGAGCCGGGGTGGGGCGGCGGTGGGGGGGGAGAATCAGCTGCCGATCCAAGCTGGGGGGGTGGGGGCAGGGTCCCATCCAGGAAGAGGCCTGGCCAGGAACCCCACCGGCCTGCCTGCCGTGGGAGAGCAAACGGAGAAAGATGCTTCTCAGAGGCCTGGGCCCTGGTGCTGGGAGGTGGTGTGGGGCAAGAACGGTTGGGGGAGGGGGCAGTGGCTGGAATGCCACCTGTGGGTGCCCCTGGAGACCTCCCCCTGGGCGTGGCAGCTGGCAGCCGGCCCCCCCCCACCCCAGTGACCCCTGACCCCACCCTGCTCAGGATGTGGGGTTAATTGCCAGGCCTTCCCCTCTGACCCCTCTGTGGGTTTTAGTCTTGTCTGGTCTCTGAGTCCCCAGGGCATACAAAAGGGACTGGGTGGGGGTGGGGGGCAGTACTAGGAGTCTGATCAAAACAACCAAGCCTCTTTAGTGGATTAATTACTGATCCGCGGGGGCCGAAAGACCAAGAGATCAAGTCCCCACCCCTGCCCCATGGCCTCAAAAGACAGTCGCCAGCCTGCTTCCTCATCCTGGCCACCTAGAAGCCTGGGCACACGCCCACCTCCGAGGGAGGCACAGCTACCCTGCCCCTCCCCGGGGGGGGGGGGGGGG
>NW_024425230.1:20578055-20608734 GCF_017311325.1 Ursus maritimus | reverse complement strand
TGTGTGTGTGTGTGTGTGTGTGTGTGTGTGTGTGCCTGCGTGTCTAGTGAGGTGTCCCGTGCCCGCCTGCCCACCCCACGGAAGAGTAAATCAAGCCTAGCTTTGGCATCAGACTGTCCTTGTTTGAAATCCTGGTAGGCCCACTCACCAATTTGGTGAATTTGCACCTCCGTTTGTCCCTTTGTGGAAATGGGGCTCCTTCACATTTCCCCTATTGTGAACATTGAATGAGATCTTAGTACTAACGGGCTGGACACGAAGGAGGTGCTCGCCAAACGTGATCTGCTTTCCTAGGAGTTTCCAAGAGCCAGCGGCTGGGCTGCCACGCCAGGGTCAGGCTCGGAGGCCGACCTGACCGGTGCCCCCAGCCAGGCCACAGGCGAGTGTGGTGGAGCGGGGCCTGCGTGCGCTCTCCGGCAGGGCGTCCGGACGGACAGGCCGGGAGGCGGCCACGGACGAGAAAGACAGCTGGGAAGGTTGAATTGCTTCTCGGTGGCTCGGGAACACCTCCCTCCCCTGCCAGCGATCTGCATTTCAATGTGAGAAGGGAGGAAAGTAGGAAACCGCTCAAAGGGGTTACAATGATTAATCATTTAAAAAGCAAGATCTTAATTACAGGCCGCAATTTTTGCTATTTAAGGAGTCCATTAGTTGCCAGAAAGAAGAAGAAATTATCACAGGTTATTCTCCCCCTAACGTAGAGCCGGGGTGGGGCGGCGGTGGGGGGGGAGAATCAGCTGCCGATCCAAGCTGGGGGGGTGGGGGCAGGGTCCCATCCAGGAAGAGGCCTGGCCAGGAACCCCACCGGCCTGCCTGCCGTGGGAGAGCAAACGGAGAAAGATGCTTCTCAGAGGCCTGGGCCCTGGTGCTGGGAGGTGGTGTGGGGCAAGAACGGTTGGGGGAGGGGGCAGTGGCTGGAATGCCACCTGTGGGTGCCCCTGGAGACCTCCCCCTGGGCGTGGCAGCTGGCAGCCGGCCCCCCCCCACCCCAGTGACCCCTGACCCCACCCTGCTCAGGATGTGGGGTTAATTGCCAGGCCTTCCCCTCTGACCCCTCTGTGGGTTTTAGTCTTGTCTGGTCTCTGAGTCCCCAGGGCATACAAAAGGGACTGGGTGGGGGTGGGGGGCAGTACTAGGAGTCTGATCAAAACAACCAAGCCTCTTTAGTGGATTAATTACTGATCCGCGGGGGCCGAAAGACCAAGAGATCAAGTCCCCACCCCTGCCCCATGGCCTCAAAAGACAGTCGCCAGCCTGCTTCCTCATCCTGGCCACCTAGAAGCCTGGGCACACGCCCACCTCCGAGGGAGGCACAGCTACCCTGCCCCTCCCCGGGCTAGATCTGGGCTCCAGGTCTCCTCCAGAGCCCTGGCTGGCAGCTCTTAATCCCAGAAGACGGCCCCAGGCTCAGAGGGGCTCCACCAGCACAGGAGCCGCTGCAGGAATGCCGGAGCCCAAATCCAGATGGTCGTGTGCATGGCGCTCCAGCGCCTTCAAAATTAATAACTCAGGTGAGTCAAAAATGAGAAGCGTGAGCTGGAACCAGGCCCCAAGCTTTCCTTCTTCCTACGATGCCCTGTGTTTAAAACAAGCTTGCAAGCAAGTTGCAAAGTTTACCAGCCTACCCAGAGGAAAGGTTTATTCCCTGGCAAGCCTGCTTGATATTGGGAGTAAAATAATGAAATCATTTCTATAAACAGTCCCTCCTGCCAGACTGATTAAATGCCTCTGTGTGTGTGTGTGTGTGTGTGTGTGTGTGTTTGTCCATCAGCCTCATCTGTTCTAACATTTAGGCCCCCAGAGGACAGGCTGCTAAATCGGATTGAATGATAATCCCAGGGATTTCTGAGGGAGGGTGAGAGGAGACCCACGCCACAGATTTACAATATGGGTTTGAAATTGAAATAAGCGAACTGATTCATGATGACTCTGCCCTGGACGATGTCTCCTCCATCCTTAGACCCCTCTGCCACCCCTCCCCCCAGAGAGGGGACACTGTGTGTCCCTTTAATCAGCAGACTCCCTACTTCCCAGGGTGAGTGCATAGACCCTCCCCCATCTTCTCCTCCCCGCCATTTCAATGCTGATTAATTGCAGGGTTAGGCACCCAAAACAGGCTGGACCACATTATTTCTGACGTGGGCTCTTTTCCATGGTGCTGCCTTGAGGCCACAGTAATCAGGGCTTTTAGCTTGTCACTCTCCTGACACTCTACTTAGACCAGGAAATGACACGTGTGATGGAAAGAACTTTATTTTCTGTTTCTTTTTTCCCAAGAGAGGGAATTGGAGGGCAGAGCATTTGGAAGACACCTCCACAGGTGATGCTTAGACCACAGGCGGGATTGTGGATCTTAGCCCGGGACAGGGGGTGGGGGGACCTCCACACAAAGTCACCTTCTCAGGGGCCTCAGGGGCCACGGGAGATGCAGACCTTGCCCCGCCTGCGCCAGAGACCTGCTGGATGTCCATGCCCGGAAAAGTGCCCTGACCTCAGGGAATCCTGGAGGGCTTCCAGGGCTAAGCCCTGCTCTCTCCCTCAGAGGCCTGCGCCCTACTCCGGGTGTGGGCCCACAAAAGCCTGTGTGAAAATTAGGGAAGGGTGCTTCCTTGGGGCAAATGCAGTCCTTGTAGGGCACCCAGCTTGGGGATTGGGTGCAGGCCAGATTTTCAGCCCCCTGGCCTCTAGGTCTTCACAACAAGCCTAGAAACAGGCAAGTTGTTATCTTACATGTGGGGAAACTGAGGCCCCCGTTCTAGGACACAGAGCTTCCAGGGCCCTAAAACCTATTGTCTTACATCTCCTGGGGAGACGCACTGCTAGGCTGCCAACCCACCCCGAAAGAGACTCAGGGGGAGCATCGGGACCCAGCTATGAAAGGGAGCAGGTGACCCCCGACAGCCCAGGCTCCCCTATCTCCAGCGGTCTGGGGAGCTCCAGACCCTTCAAGAGGGGGCCGCAGACAGGCAGGTGGCTTTTATCGAGACTAAACACTGTTTTCTGTTTGTGCAAAGCTTTATCCTGGTCGAAGTGCGTTCACCTCCAGGATCTTGTCCGAGCCCCTGAATCCAGGTGCAGGGGAGCTGGGGTGGGATGGCAGTGTCCACTTTACAGACGCAGCCCCGAAGCTTGGAGAATGGGATTCACCCAGCTCCCACCTGACAAAGCTGAGGCTAGGGCCCAGCATTAGTTTCAGAGGGTCCTGGGGCCCCTTGAGCTGGGACGCAGTCCCTGATGGGAGCAGGGACCGGGTGCCGCGCTCCGGTGAGAGCTGCAGATTCCCCTGCCTACCCATGCAGATCCTGGCCGTTTATTTACCAGTTCATTCAACTCACATTGTCCCCGAGGCAGCGCATGTAATAGAAGACTCAGACACATGGCTTAGCGGGAAGGTACCTGACCACACTGGGCCTCAGTTTCTTCGCCTGTGGAATGGGAGTTTATTATTAATTATTATTTGTTAATAATAATAGCATTGATTATTAGTAGTATTTATTATTAATTATTAGTAATCGAATCCAAAGGGCCATTGGGAAGACGCACGGAGCAATTGTATGTAACGCGTTTTCCCACAGAACCTGGTACACAGGAAAGACTGATTCGCTCATTACATCGTAGCAATTTGTCTTAAGGGCCTGGACCCAAGGATGCAGCTGAGAGGAGACCCATAGGCTCCTCCCCTCCAGAAGCTTCCTGTAGGCTGAGGGAGAGACAGCCACACTGTGTGACAGTGCAGGGAGGCGAGGCCCATACAGGGGAAGCCCGTGGAGGGGCAGCTGACTCAGCCAACGGGGCCAATCGGAGGCCTCCTCAAGCGTCCTCGAAGCCCGGATGCGTGCTCAGCAGCCGTCCAGGCAGAGAAGGGGGGACCGTGGTCCACCAGAAGAAAGAGCAGGTGCGAGGCAGGTGCACTCAGTTAAGCGCCCGTGGAGGGAGGAGGCGGCCACAGCTCCTAAGAAGACTGTGTGAGCCCCACTGGGGAGCCTGGCCTTCTAGGGGCAGCGGGGGCATAGGGCCAGTGGAGCTCAGAGACAGGAGGGTAGGAGAGAGAAGAAGTGCCGTGGAGAGAGGGGACAGTCACAAGGGAGGAGACGGGGTGGGAGGGGGGCCAGGTTAGCAGGAGCCCCCAGCCCCGGGGTGTGGCAGCCACCAGCACAGGGAGGTAAGGGGTTAAGGGCAGGGGTCCTCTTTTTAACTCAAAAGCAGGTGAGGTGCCATGTGGGCTAGCTCTGGTGCTGCAGGGAACCCCCAAGAACACTCCCTCTGGACCTGAGCCCCTGTCCCGGGAAGGAGTGTCCCCCAGCCTCCCGACAACAGTCCTCTAGACTCTAAGCCCTCTCAGGCTGGTGACCCAAGGGGGGACAAGGAGGGCATCCCCTGGTGGCCCCCTCTGAATCCTCTCCTCCAAGAGCCAAAAGCCCTGACTGGCTCTATTCTGCTGCATGAACTCACAAAATCCCTTCTCCTACCTCGGCCTCAGTTTCCTCCTCTGTGAAATGGATCCATTTCCTTCCTCCTCTCAGTTCCTGGTGTTTACAGGCATTTAGTCTGGGTGCTCGAAGGCCAGCAAGAGAGGCTCCCTGCTGCCTTGATCCCTTAATGGCCCACACCCCGGGGAGCTGTGACCCGCAAGTGCAGGGGACGGACCGGGCATGACCCTGGTTGCTGACCAAGTACCACCCCCAAACCTGCTGCTCTGCCCCAAACCGGCTCAGCCAGGGGCAGGCCCTCCTTAGGGCTGGCAAGAGGCTCAGGCTTAGTGTCTTTCCCCAGCAGGGGGGTTGTCCTCCTACATCTGACAGGCCTCCTTCTGCTCTAAGGGGCAGCCAGGGGTTGGGGGTACCTCTGGCTGGCTGCCTCCCTCCTTTCCCGCTCCATTCCCACAGCTTCGGCTGCACTCCCACCTCTGCCCTGAGCTTTTGTTAATGATGAATTCATGTGACATCTCAGAGGGAGGGCTCCTGGGTGGGCGGACAGATGGGAGGGGGAGATGCTGCAGGCCCCCTACCCCCGTTCTCCCAGAATGCTCCTCTGCCCTCATTTGCAGGGCTGGAGTGAGGAGGACAGAGTCCCTGAGACGAACGGATGGTGGCATCCTGGGCAGAGCAAGATGTGCGGTGGGGCCCCTCGGACTGGCTGGCAAAAGACAAGCTGGTGTATTACAGGGAGGCCCATGTGGGCCCTCAAGCCACCCCTGGGGGAATCAGTGATCAATGAGTCCTGGGCAGGAGGGAGTTGGAGCAAATGATCCTAACACAGCTCATGAATGGTCTGAGTTGGGTTGAATCTGTGGTCTTCCGCTTCCTAGCTGTGTGACCTTGGACAAGTCATTGGGCTTCTCAGCGTTTCAGTTCCATGGCGCAAAATAAAAGGAAATAGTGACTCCTATTCTAAAGGGTCGCTGTCGCGGAATCCATATAAAGTACTTAGCACAGCACCTAACATCTAGTAGGTGCTCAATAAATGGTGCTGCCATTGTTTTTCTTCCCATGGAAAGTGGCTACGTAGTATTTGAGACCGTGGGCACATTGTCTCCCCTCTCTGGGCCATCGGTAAAATGAAGTAAGTCCAAGGCCTCCTTCTGGTATGAGCTTTCTGATCTGTGGGCATTCTGGGTTGGTGAGGGGCGGTGTGTGCTCATGGCATCATTTGTATGAACTTCAAGTCCTGGACCCCTGGAGAGATCTGGACACGGAGGAGAGGAAGAGAGGGATGAGAAGCAGGAGGAGGGAAAGAAAGATGGAGGAGTAGAAGGGAAAGCAGAGGAAGGGGAGGGGAGGGGAGGGAGGAGCAGGGGAGGAGGAAGAGAGGGGAGATCCGGCTGGGCTGCTTCAGTCTCTGAGGTGGAGAACAGTCGTGAGCTGGCTCCCGGGGTTCCCCGAAGGACTTGAGGCTTGTTTTGGGTGGGGCAGGGGCGGCTCTCCCTAGAGGGCTACTGCCCAGAGCCTGACACTGGGGCTCGGGATGACCTTCTGGGTTCCAGGGACCACAAGACCTTGAGTCACTGCTTCCCGTGACCTAGTGGAAAACAGGTTGGGTGAGAGCCATCGGCCAACGGGTGAGCCATTCTTTCCTCCGAGTGCTCCCAGGGTGAAGTGAGCCCGGAGGTGGTCCCCTCTGTCCCTCTTTGGAGGTGAGGGACAGGTTGAGAGACAAGGAGCTTTACTGTCCTCTTCCTGGAAGAACCAGAAGCTCCCCCACTGAGCAAAGGTGGACAATACCCAGGGGATCGCCAGGGCTGGGTAGTCTGGGCAGACAGGAGGCCAACGCAGCCAGCCCTGGAACAGCCTCTGCGGCCTTGGCCGCACAGTTCATCCATGGGTGCATTCCTGCCCTCCTCCCTGAAGAATGGTTAAAAGTGTGGTCTAAGGAGTCAGACACCCATGGCCTTGAATTCCAGTTATGAGCTGAGAGACCTTGAGAAAGTCACTCACTTCTCTCAGTCTTAGTCGTCTACAGGAGGGGAAATGGTGGGAGCATCGAACACTGTGATGTGGGGACAGGGCTTAGCAGACCAGTGCGTGAAGGGCTAAGGTAGAGACGGAGGTGGTGGTAAAGATCTTCCTTCCTCCCTCCTCTTCGTGTCTTCATTCATGGTAGGAGCAAGGACCCTGTGGCCCGCTTCCCTATCTTACCCCACTTGCCACCTGCCTCTTCAGGTGGCCCGGGCTCAGTCCACCCTAGGCTGCCTGCGTGTCCGCAAACTGCCCCCCAGATGCTTTGTGACAGGTGAGTGGAGCACAGGGCATCTTCCGGGAGTCTCCCCCAGCGTCTAGCACTTGTGTGCGTTCAGAGATGAGGAGGGGATGAGCAGTAAGTCAACGGCCTGTGTGAATGGCCGTGGCCCCGGGGGACAGAGGCGCTGGCGCGAGCTGGATGAGCACGTCTTGGGCCCAGAAGTAGAAGGCCTGGTCTCTCTGGCCGTCCAGGAGGGGCAGGAGGCTGCCTTCCCGAGGAGCCTGGGAAACCCTCTCCCTCCTGGGCCACAGGCAGGGGTGGGAAGTCAGGGCCCACAGTGGCTTTGTACCCTACACAATTGCAGCCACTCTTCTGGATAAAGGGGCAAACAAAGGGGCCTTCGGAAGTGGCCACGCTGCTCAGCACCCGGGGAGGCCCCAGGAAGCCAGTTCTCACTAGCCGCCCACCCAGGCATCCCCTCAACACGCCCCCACCGCCCCTCCATGGGGGGCCAGCTGGGCCCCAGCCACCCACAGCCTGGCAGCTGTGCTAGGGACTGATGAAAGCTGAGGGAACTGCCCCCCACTCCCCGGGGGGGCCTGGAAAGTCCCGGAAGAGAGCCGGTCAGGGGTGGGGTGGGGGGGCAGAGAAAATGCTGCTTTCTCACTTGCCAGGACAGCAACGGGAACTGGTGACTGATGAGAAAGGCCTTCAGGCCTCCGGTGAGCGATGGGCCTCCTGAGGGGCCGCTGGTCTGCAAACAGGGTGCAGCTCCAGGAGACTCGGGAAGAGCCCCTCTTCTGAAGCATCGCCCCCCCGGCCCCCGCAGGTCAGTCATACCTACAAGACCCACGTCCTTCGCCAACTGAGTTGTCAGACAGCAACGTCCCCGTGGGGGCCCAGCGCTAGGGGAAGCACTCCGGAGGTCCCCGGACTCGGGAGTCAGCCGACCTGGGCTCTGCAGCCCTGGCTCTGTGATCTCCGCGGGCGTCAGAGCCCACTGAGTCACGGTTTCTTCATCTCTACAGAGTGCTTGAATAGAAACCGCGCTTGCCGCGTGGCGTGTGCGCTCCGTGAGGCGATGGGCACCGGCCCTGACGCACAGGACATGCTCTATAAATGGCATTTCGTGTACCCTTCGGGCCTATTCGAATGTCCTAAATTAGTTGTGTCCAAAAGTGGTGCTCAGACAAAGGCTTCCAGCGGTCTCAGTAAAAGCAGTGGGCTGGGGTGTCGAGGACAGGCGCTAAGGGCTCCTTCTCTAGGATCCACCTGTTTCAAAGGCACTTCTTTTATTTTGGAACAACTCTAGACTTACAGAGCGGTTGAGGATTGCACGGAGTTCCCGCAGACCCTTTACTCACATTCCCCAAACAACAACCGTAACCATGGTACCTTTGTCAAAACCAACAAGGTAACGTCCCTACCATACAGTCATCCCTTCATCCGCGGGGGTGGGGGGTACATTCCAAGACCCCCAGTGGGTGCTTGAAACCACAGATAGTGTGAACCTATATATACTATGTTTTTTCCTATACGTACATACCTATGGTAAAGTTTAATTTATAAATTAGGCACAGCAGGAGACGAACAATAATAATAATAAAATAGAGCATTTATAGCAACACCACAGGAAAAGTTCTGTGGGGGCCCTGGGGTAGCTCAGTCGCTGAAACGTGTGCCTTTGACTCGGGTCCCGATCTCAGGGTCCTGGGATCGAGTCCCATGTCGGGCTCTCTGCTTCTCCCTCTCCCTCTGCCTGCTGCTCCCCCTGCTTGTGCTCTCTCTCTCTTTCTCTGTCATATAAATAAATAAAATCTTTATAAAAAATAAAAATACTAAAAATTTTTTAAAAGTTATGTGGATATGTTCTGTCTGTCCTCTCAAAATATTGTGCTGCACTCACCCTTCTTTGATAACGTGAGATGATAACGTGCCCACGTGAGGAGATGACGTGAGGTGGATGACGTAGGCACGGGGACAGGGCGTTAGGCTACTACTGACCTGCTGACGACGTGTCAGGAAGAGATCATGTGCTCAGGACCATGGTTGACCTCCACTCACTGAATCGTGGGAAGCCCCACCACACAGAAGGGGCAACTGCCGTACCATGAACTAAATGCTAGATTTATTTGGATTTCACCAGTGTTTCCACTAACGTCCTTTCTTCCAGGGTCCAGTGCAGGCTACCGTGTTGGCCTGAGCCACCTGTTTTTTAATGGATGAGAGGACAGAGTGTCATTCTTCATCGGCTTTGTGGACCCTCCAGAGGCAGAGCTCTCAACACAGCCGTCTCCACTGTGGGCAGAGGACCCGCACGAGCTACCTTCTCGGCTACCAGGAAGCTGGTTTGCTAAGCTCATTAGCGCACGGAGGAGGGAGCTCTGGATGGAGGAAGGGCTGGGCTGGCTTCTTGCTAGCTTGGAAAGCCACAGGCAGAATTCTGGCGCTGTGCCAGACCACGCAGATGGGACCTGGGACCCCCCAAAGCCTCTGAGATGCCCCGTGTCCCTGCCGCTTGGTGCACACCCCCCCAGCCCTAAGGCAGGCCTTCCTGTAGCGCTCAGAGGTACTTCTGCATCTAGACTTGAGTGAGAACCAGAAGTCCCAGCCCAATCCTCAGGCCCACACCTGTGACTCCTCTCTCACCGCCCAGTTGTGGCGCCTGACGGTGGGCACCTCTGAGTCACAGCCCACCCTGGGAGCCCGGAATTGGCCAGGCCCCCAAGAGCCATGGAGGGAAGGCCCTGTTGGCTAGGATGAGGACGGGACAATGGCCCCTTTTTCCGGCAGCTGGCAGAGCCTTCCAGGCCCTGAGCTTCTGAATGCCCATTGGAGCCAGACACTGGGCTCTGTTTCCCAGGCAGCCCTGTGCCAGGCCCACCACCACCCAGAGAGAAGGAGCCTTTCTTTCCTGTTGGCCAAAGCCAAGGCTCCCAAAAGAGCATCAGCGGCAAGGGGGGCTGACCTTTGTTCAGGAAACAGGCTTCCCACCACCCTCGCCCAGCCTCGGCTTGGGAACCTCGGCGCTGCACAGGGAAGTGTGTCACCCCCTCTGCGGGTCAAGCCTGCTCCCTCCTGACGCTGGAGCTGCAGGATTCCCAGCCCTGCTTGGCGCTGCCTCCGCACCTCCCTACCTATTCACCAACCGCTCTGAAGATCTCTCACAGAGCTCAGCCTGGCGGCCCCGAAAGCACTTCCACAGAAGCCTGTGCAGGNNTGCGTTGGGGGGGGGGGGGATTCTAGCTGGTGTCACTGTGTCTGCTTTGAAGGTCATGGAACGGACTGATGAGCAGGAGGCTGAGGCCCAGACACCAGGTCAGGACGGGGGTCCCACGGGGCTCCAGGCCACTGGATCCACAGATTCATGCCCCCAGCTCCACATAAGGGCTGCACGGAGGTGACCCCCAGAGGGCCATGTCACTGCTGGGGTGGGTGGCCGCCCACTCCTGCCAGACCAATCTGGGGCTCGGGGTCGAGCAAGTGCCGAGCTCGCTGGGGCTTTCGGACAGACGGGCAGTCACTGGGGAGACAGTCTCAGACAAAATGAGAGAGAGGGGGCAGGACACAGAGTCGGTCGCCGTGGGCCTACCACACACACCACAGACATACATAGAAACACGAAGACCCCCCCCCACCAGATCCACGGAGACACAAAGACGAACACCCACCAACAAGCCCGCAGCAGGAAACAGGTGTCGGATCCTCACCGTGGGCGCTGTGACGGGGACCTGGTCACCTCATTAATCCTTACCACACACCGTAGACAGACACACAAATAAACACACAAAGAGACGTAAACAGAGAGACACATGCACATGGGAAAACCCAAAACAAATACCTCACAGACAAAAATGGACAAATGTACCACAGACCCACAAAGATAAACACACCCATGGTGTCCAACCTGGGGGCAGGCAAGTACCTTGTCTGCAGACAATTTATTAAATAATAACAATAAATATAATAAATAATAATAAATAACTTAATAAAACCCACCCTCAGTCTGTTTTTTTAAATTACCACTTTGCACCAGGAATTCTTTAATGATGTCCGTGATACGATACTCTTTCCCCCTCCCCAAATTCTTTTGTTAATTCTAACCCGTTGGGATTTTATTTCATACTGTTTTCATTGCAGTGAAATAGAGATAATGTAAATTTTACCATATTAACCATTTTTTCTATTTTTTTATTGTGAATAGTTTCACCATTTTTTTAAAGATTTTATTTATTTATTTGACAGAGGGACAGCCAGAGAGAGAGGGAACACAGCAGGGGAGTGGGAGAGGAAGAAGCAGGCTCCCAGCAGAGGAGCCCGATGTGGGACTCCATCCCAGAACGCCGGGATCACGCCCTAAGCGGAAGGCAGACGCTTAACGACTACGCTACCCAGGTGCCCCTAGTTTCACCATTTTTAACTGTACAGTTCAGCGGCATTGAGCACATCCACAATGTGGAGTAACCATCACCACCATCTACTTCCAGAACTTTTTCATCATCCCAAACATAAACTCTGTTCCTCTTAGTAACATCCATTCCCCCTTGCCCAGCCCCTGGTAACTTCTCTCTACTTTTTGTTTCTATGAATTTGCCTATTCTAGCTTCCTCATATAAGTGGAATCTTACAGTATGGGTCCTTTCCTGTCACCTGTTGGCCTTAGTAATAAATATGCAGACTTCCAGTCCACACATTTCTATTATGTATCCTTTCCTTTAGCCCGTGCTTTACACAGTCATGAATTCCAACAACTCCTAGCTCCACACTGGCCCCCGCACAGGTTCCAATGGTTGGAACCGTCCAAGTGGCCTCAGGTGTGGTTTGTGTCTCCAAGCCCCAGCTCTGTGATAGTGAACTTGGAGAAACAGAACTTGAATCTCTTAGTTTTATTTGTATTTAAAATTCTAAACAGGGGCGCCTGGCTGGCTTGGTCAGTAGAGCATGCAACTCTTGATCTCAGCGTTGTAAGTTTGAGCCCCACATTGGGGGTGGGAATTACTTAAAAATAAAATCTTTTTTTAAAGATTTTATTTATTTATTTGAGAGAGAGAGAGCATGAGCAGGAGGAAGGGAGAGACAGAGGGAGAAGCAGACTCCCTGCTGAGCAGGGAGCCCGACAGGGGGCTCGATCCCAGGACCCCAGAATCATGACCTGAGCAGGAGGCAAATGCTTAACCGACTGCCACCCAGGTGCAGTTTATCTTGTCTTCAAAATATATTATCTTCAAATATAATTATTTATATTATCTTCAAAATAAATAAAATAAAATAAAATAAAAAATTTTAAGCAGTGAAACAGAGAGCAAGTTCTGAGGACATAACAGTTCTGTTAGGAAAGTGCAAATTTTAGATTAAACAGGAAATATTTTACGGAATTTGAACAATTTATTTAAAAGGGAAGTGTCTTCTTTTTAAATTGTTCCTACTTAATTCTAATGTAATTTTATTCAATACTGGGACACGGCAATATATGGGTATACGTCCCTCCCTTTTAAAAAAATAATGTAAAAGTACGTGTCCGTGTCTTCCTTTTTTGTACTATCATGATTCTTGTATTTGTAATTTCTTTTTGAAATGGCATGAGCTTATAGAAAAAATTCAATAAAAGAAAATTTTGGCTGCCTGCCATTTATTTACTGCTATTCATTTCATGATTATTGAAATGACTGCCAATAATTTCGTCTTATAGAAGAGGGACGGTGTTAAGTATCTGTACAGGGATATGCAAGCCATGCCCCGAAACACACGAGTACAGCACACACGTGCGTGCGCACACACGCACACCACTGCTAAATGCCCCAAGCTGCCGATCATGGGGTGGGTTGGTCTCAGCGGACAGCAGTCCTGGTGATGGAAAGGTGGGTGACCGCCCACCGGGCCCTGCCCAGGTTGGGTGCCGTTGGACAAAATGGAATCTGGAGCGGACCGATAGGGGAGCGCCTCCTACTCAGACCCCAGGGGATCTCTGAAGCCTGTGCAACCCCTGCCCCTCGCCCCAAGGTCTCTTCCTCGCTGCACTTCCAAGGTCTACCACGAGGTGCCGCTGTGGCAAAGCGCCTACGGCCCCTTCCAAGCCTACTGGGCAAAGATTGCGGAGCGTCCTCTCTACACCAGGCACCCTGCCTGGCCCTGGGGATTCCAGATGAGTAAGGTACGACCTCTTGTCCCCAGGTACCGCACAGCCTGGCGAGGGAGACTCACAGGGAAGCAGACAGTGACTGGCCAGTGTTTGCACTGTATGCTTCCATGAGCAGGAGAGAGAGTGCCAGCACAGTGTGCAGAGCCAGGGAAGCTGAGCCCTGGAGAAATCGCAGAAGCCAGGAGCAGTGGACGTGAGCTCTGACTGGAGGCAGAGGTATGCACAGGCCTGGAGGTGAGCCAGGATGTTGGGGAGTGGTCAGAAGGGCGACTGGCCATGGAGGGTCTTTAGTCCCAGCCTAAAGAGCTTGGTCTTTCCCATTTGGGACAAAAGAGGGTCACCCAAAGGTCTGGTTAGAAGTACACTTAGAAAAGTACTCTGCTGTCATTGTGTTCAAAAAAATGGAGAAGGACCCCCCATAAAGAATATGTATATATACTCATGAATATTCATAGACTATATCTGCAAGATACATCACAATGATGGACATTAGGGGTGGAGGGCACAGGGAGGAGGGAAACTTACATTGTGTGCATTTTGTTCATATTGAATTTTGAGCCATGGAATGAATCACCTTTCTGAAAAATAAACAAAAAATTATTAAATTGTAAAGTCTTTATAATTGAAAAAAAAAAAAAAACTGAGGTCACTTTGGCTGTGCTGTGTAGGATGAGTTGAAGAGACAGACTAGAGGCAGGGAGGCTGAGGGTGGGTCGAGCAGGGGGCTGGGAGTCTCCAGCCTGGTGACAGGCACACTGTTCAGCTTATGAGCTTTTCTGGGACTACTAAAATATAAGGGGCATGAAAAGCAAAAGTTTTGCTTCCAGATTTTTAAAAGAAAACTGCAAAATCCAAATGAACGAATGTTGAATTAGGTGTCTATGGACGAGAACTCGTGCTAACCAGCCAGTCGCCCCCCAACTCACAGAGTAAATTATGTTCAATCTGAGTGCAAGTCAATAGGTTTGATATTGGAAAACGGATGCCCCAGAGCGCCCTATGGGACCAGCCTTCATTCTACACTTCCAAGGCCAAAGCCAGGAACCAGGGAGACTCAGAAATCACACCCACATCTGGAGGAAGGTTCTGGAGCTACAGATACTCCCAGACATCTTCACACTGCCAGGTGAGGAATGTGAGCAGGGGCAGGATGAGGCAGCTCCCAGCGGTGGGGCTTTCGAGGAAGGGATATATGGAGAAATATGGTGGGATATCTGCTGTGAAAGGGAACCTTGGGACCATGATGGTCAATGCCCTCCTTGCGCAGAGGAGGAAGCTGAGTCCAGGGAGGGGCAGAGTCTGCCCCAAAGCCACACAGCCAGTTAGCTGTAGCACGGACACTTACCCTACCTCCTCTTCCTCCCAGCCCTTGGTGGCTTTCACTTGACCACACTGATGCACTGTATGTCCCACTCCCAAAGCCAGGAGATGACCTTCAGGGGGTCCCTCAGCCCTCCCCAGGCAGAAATGTCAGCCACTCATGCTCTATAAGGATTGTTGGTAGGATTCAGAGGGAACTCCAAATCCCAGGTCCTCCACATGGGTGTACCTTCTGGGGAGAGGAGTGGAGGGGAGGTCTTGGTAGAGGTCTCTAGATACATGCCTGACCCAGGTCTCTAGATACATGCCTGACCCAGGAAGGCTCAAGGAACCACTTGTGTTGCAGGCCTGTGAGCTGGCCTTCCCATTGCATAGTTCCCTTGTCCCAGCAGGCCTCCTTCACATCAACACAGGAAAACCACCAGCTCACCCAGCCTTATAAACCTAATGTACACAGAGAAATGGATTTCCAGATTTGATTACATAATAATTAAAAACTTACATGAGACCAAAAAAAAAAGCCTTATATGAAGTTAAATGAAAAGTGACAATAGGCAGAAAATGTCAACAACATAAATAAAAGGAGGAATAAGATCTATAACGTATAAAGAGTTTCAACAAATTAATTTTTTAAAAGATGAGTAACCCAATAGAAGGCAAGCGTGCAGACAGATAGTAGCAGGAAAGGGGTTTTGTAACAGGAGGTGCCGGACACATCTGAGTGTCAGTGTTTTGGAAGAAGTCAGGGAAAGGGGGCTTATTCTCTCTCAGTGGACACAGGACCAGCCTACCCTGTCCTGGCCTCCTCTCTTTCTTTCTTTCTTTTTTTTTTCTTTTTTAAAAGATTTTATTTATTTATTTGACAGAGAGAGAGACAGCCAGCGAGAGAGGGAACACAAGCAGGGGGAGTGGGAGAGGAACGAGCAGACTCCCAGCGGAGGAGCCTGATGTGGGGCCCAATCCCAGAACGCCAGGATCACACCCTGAGCTGAAGGCAGACACTCAACGACCGAGCCACCCAGGCGCCCCAGGCCTCCTCTCTTCCTGGCTGAGAAACATGAGTATTTTCTGTGCCAGTCAGAAACCACACACATGCACACACACACACACACTCACCCCCCTAATGGAACTTTCTCCTGAGAGCCTCTCTGTGTATCTTCTAAGATTTTTCAGTCCCAGAAAGGACCCCAGCGGTAGACCATGAATCCTATGAGAAAGAGCTGGGCTGGAGCCCTAGCATGAACACTGGGTCACCTCTACTACCTTTGGTCCTCCTCCTTCTTGCTAAAAGAATCCCAATTTTGCTCAGGCAGCCACCCCAGTCCACACCAAACAAAGGACTCCTGATTGGACCAGACCAGAGGTTTTCCAGAGGGGCGGCAGTATCCCCACGGGCACTTATATTTCTGTGGGACATTTTTGGTTGTCATGGTGATGGGGGCACTGCAGATATCTGGTGAGCTGGGGTAGGGGCTAGAATTCCTGACATTTGCGATAACAAAGCTTTGGTCTGAATCCCACAAGACTTTCAAATCTTCCACTGAATAGAGACATAGGTGCAAAATCTGAGCCTAAAATCTAATCCCACTTTACATATGAACAGAGAAGTTTTTTGTACAGCTTTAATATGTATATTGAATCCAAACCACAGTGCAGTAACCACTCTGTACATTGAGAAGTCTTAGTTCTGTGGTGTTGAGACTCTTCCCAAGAGTTACTGTGTCAACACAATCATGTACCAGGTGGCATTTTAGTCACCAAAACAATCCACCTGTATCTGTCTTCATCCATCACTGCCACATTCATGGAGATTGTATATGCAGGTGAAGGCATTTGTTTCGTTTTGTCCTCTCGAATACGTGCACCTGAGCGTATATCTTGACATACGTGCTCTTTTATTGTACATTTCACTTTGTTTTTCTTTTATAGTTAGGGCACTGTATTAGTTTTTTGGTTTGGGGTTTTTTTTGTAATTAGATGTCCTAGTGAGTTCTATTTTCTACAATTACACTAGGATAGTAATAGTTATTATGAGAAGCACGCATCAGGCTTGATGGGATTGGGAACCATTGGCCTGGACCAGTTGGTACCATCTGTCCTGATGATGTCCATGGATTGGGTGGAGCGTTTTCCTCTCATCTTCTTCTTTGGCATGAACAAGCAGGCAATCACATGGCTCTTACGGTTACTGGCAGCCACCCCGTGATCATGAAAGGGGGATGTTCCCAAGGATAAAGCCAATGTGGAAGATGAAGATGGAAGACCTGGGTTCTTGGTGACCTCCCTGAGCCTTGATGCTATGATGTTCAAGGAGATCCTTCCTCTGGACCTCCAGCTCTATGAGATAAGTGTCCTTATTGGGAAGGCAGCAGCAACTGACTCTTGGGTACGATGGCATAATGTTTGGGTTAAAATGGCACTACAGCCTTGGTTTCCCCTTCAGAAAGAGGGAATCCCAGTGAGCAAGGATACACTCTCATCTTACTGTTGATACCAACATGCCCGTTGATGTTTCTGACCTTCAAAAGGCCACCAGGAGTCGTGTCTTAGAAGGGACAGCAGCTGCTGGAGACTTATGCCATAGGCTTTTCTCCACCTCTCCCAAAGTGGGTCTAGCAGAAAAGCCATGAGTCTATGTCTCCATGCAAACTTGGCCAAACTTACACTAACTGTCCCTTGAAGCTGCTCCTGAAAATGTCACATGTCTCTTCCATCCATATTTCATTGGCCAAAACAAGTCTCATGGCCATGCCTATGTTCACCAGGCATGCAACAAAGGGTTGGGATGTATAATCCTCCTGCAAGGAGAATCAGTGAAGGGGGGGGGGGAATGAATATGGGGGACCAGTACGACAGTGTCCCACACCTTGTTTGCAGCCTATGTGGCCATCCTGATTCAACCTGGGCTCCCAGAGGAACCTTTCCATGGGAGCAGATCTACCTGTGTCTGCTTCCATTTGAGGGCCTTCCGGGGGACCCCAAACCCAACCAGACGAAGTTCAGACTGTCAGCATGACCATCAAAGCCATGCCCCTACCCCCTTCTCTGGCTCCTCTCCCTTTATCCCCCTCTTATTCATCCATCCATAAACATCCACTGAGTGCTGACCACTATGCCAAATTCTGGGCAAGAAAGCATATGCAAGACCACTCCTGTGAGCCCCTTATGGGCGAGAACCACCCCCATTTATACCTAAAGACTCCCAGGTCCGGCAGGCCGCCAAGGGTTTCATACCTCAAGGCCTTTGCCTAAAGCCCTGCCACCCTCCCTCTTCCCACTTCCAGCCCGGATCCTCCCCGACTTCCACAGGTGGGGCTGCACATTCCCGCACACAGCACGATCACAACCCCTAAGCAGTGTGTTATTACAGGGCTTGTTCATTTGTCTGTCCCCCCAGCAGACTGTGGGTCCTCAAAGATTTTGGTGGGTAATCCTCTGTGGAAAACGGGAACAATTTAAATATTCAACCATAAAGAATTGTTAAATTTGTCACAGGCATTCATATTCGGGAATATTTTTAAAAATACTAAAAATGATGGGGTAACACTCCTTGAGTTAACAAGCTTCCTCTAGAATTCCAGCCGCGATACAGCTTATCTCTGACAATAACCTGAGTGTCCACCAAGAGGATACTGGTCAAATGCATTCGAGTCGAGAATTGTATAGAATGCAGCTGTTAGAAAAAAAAAAAAAAAAAAAGAACAGGGGGTGCCTGGCTGGCTCAGTTAGTGGAATGTGTCTTGATCTTTGGGTTGTGGGTTCAAACCCCACCTTGGCTGGAGAGATCACTTAAAAATAAAATCTTTTTTTTTTTTTTAAGATTTTATTCATTTATTTTTGAGAGAGTGAGAGAGAAAGAGAGAGCAAGTGCACGCACAAGCAGGCAGAGCACCAGGCAGAGGGAGAAGCAGGCTCCCAGCTGAGCAAGGAGCCCAAAGCAGGACTTGATTCCAGGACCCTGGGATCATGACCTGAGCCGAAGGCAGACACTTCACCAACTGAGCCACCCAGGCGTCCCTAAAAATAAAATCTTAAAAAAAAAAAAAATACAAGACAGCTCTATACTTGCTGATAGGGAACCATCTCCAAGACATACTGTAAAATGAGGTACAAAAGAGGGTGTAGAGTGCACTTTGTTGCACAAAATGGATACTGGGGGGAAATGTGTGTGCTTGTACACAGGTAGGATACCTCTAAATAGATACAAAAGAAACTGGTATTAGTGGCTGCCTCTGGGGTGGGGGACCAAGGATGTGCCCCAGGTAGGAGACTTCCTTTTGTCTACCCTTCGCACGGATGGAATATTTTTTACACCATGCTCAAAAAAAAAAAAAAAAAAAAAGCCAGGAAGAAATGTAACATCCTGGGAAATCATTCAAGATACCTTGTTATCTTGAATAAATTCAGACTTTAAAATTGTAGGTACAATATGACCCCTATTTTTGTAAAAAAAAAAAAAAAAAGTACATCTCAATGCATAGAAAAATGTTGGGGCGCCTGGCTGGCTCGGGTGGTAGGGCGTTCAACTCTTGATCTTGGGGTTGTGAGTTCAAGCCCCACCTGGGTGTAGAGATTACAAAGAAGGAAGGAAGAAGGGAAGGAAGGAAAGGAAGGGAGGGCGGGGTTGCATTATGTACTACTTGAACTTGGTTTCATTTGACATTCTTCTGTTAAAAATTCAAACAGTAAAAAGGGTATAAATGAAAACATATTTCCCTTCCCCTCAATCCAGCTGCTTGCAGCCTCTGCTCAGTTCTCTCTCCAAAATTTGTTAACAGTCTGTAAGTCTGGCGGCGGGACCACAGGGGGTATTTTCTTTTTGTGCTTTTCTGAAATTTCTAATTTTTCTCAATAAGCCTATATTACTATGGAAATAAGAAAAGTAAATACACTTTTTAAGTGCTCAGAATTAAGAGAGGCCTCGAACCTCCTCCCTCCCTTCCAACCAACCTAACTCCCTTCCTCCCTTCCTCCCTCTTTCCTTCCCTCTCTCCTTCCTTCCTCCCTCCTTCCCTTCCGTCCTTCCTTCCTTCCTTCCTCCCTCCCTCCCTCCCTTCCTTCCACTCTACAGAAACAGGCTTGGCGCTCCTCGCCCACTAGTCAGCAGCCTGGGGGGCAGACGCCACATTTCTAAGTTCCAGGAAAGGCCTCTAGTTCCATTTCTAATAACATCCTCCTTCCTCACCTCCTGCTCTGACTTCATCGCCTCCACCCTTCCCTCCCTCTCTACACCTCAGCCACCCGGGCCTCCTTTCAGATGCGAAGGTGGCACCAGGGAGAAGAAGCCTGTTGATTCTTCAAAGGGGCTGAACACAGGATTCTCCTGTGTCTCGTCCTTCCTCAGAAAGTCTCTAGAAACCGACCCGAAAAACAGAAAGACAGGAAAGGAAGCGAGCTGAAGAATTCCTCTTTCACAAGAGGCCAGGTTAAAAACAACAGGCCTTGTTAAAACCGCACCTTAATGAGGCTCTTTCCCAGCCTAATTGTCGCCATGGCAATGACCCCTAGCGGCCATCTTTAATTAACTCAGCGTCGGAGTCACCAAATGAGCTCCTCTAGTAAATTGCCCGCCAGCCCAGGCAGTCACGCGGCCCCTCCTCTGTCCTTTGGCCTCTGGCAGGGCTTTCTTCTTTACCTCCTGATTCTCCTCGGCAGGGCCAGGGGAGGGGCCTGGACCCATCCTATCCCTAACAATAACAACAGCGGCAGTAGTAGTAATAATCATAGTATATCGACATACGCATTGATCATGCATACAATCAAGCGATTTATATGCATTAACTCTTTTAATCTTCACAGGAGTCTTATGAGGGATGCACCATTACTACCCACCTTTTTCAGATGAGGAAACTGAGGCACAGAGAAACTAAGCCAGTGAGTGCGAGAGCTGGGATTTAAACACAGGCACTGTAGGGGCGCCTTTGTGGCTCAGTCTGTTAAGTGTCTGACTTCTGCTCAGGTCATGGTCTCCGGGTCCTGGGATAAAACCCCGAATAGGGCTCCGCTTCTTCCTCTTCCTCTGTCTTCCCCCCACACACACACCCCTGCTAGTGTGCTCTCTCTCAAATAAATAAATCAAATCATTAAAATTTTTTAAAAATTAAAAGAAACAAAGGCACTGTAGTAATCCAAAGCCAACCTCGTCATCTCTCCACTGGAAATGAATGAAGTTCACGGGGTCACCTGTTTCTCCTGAGCCCAGTAAAGACCTGGAGTTTCCTATCTGCTACTTCCCAGCTGTGTGAGCTTGAGCCACTTGCTTCACGACTGTGCCTGGTTCCTCATCAAGAACAGGGAAGGTGATCAGTGTGGGTCAGGAGTGGGGGGAGGGGCCTGAGAGCCTCATCAGTTGTGTTCACTAATGACTCCCGACTCCACCAGAACCTTCCTGTTGTCTTGACCCTGGTGTGGCTTGGAAGGTGAGGTGGCATGAAGGGTAAGAGATAATAATGTGACCAACCATGCAAAGCCCCGAGCACAGTGCCTGCCCATAGAAGTGTTCGGTGACTGTGAGCTGCTATTATTTTCACAATGTGGATGGCCTTGAGAAAGACCTCCTCCAGGTACAGCTAACAGTCAGGAACATGGGGAAAAAGAAGCCATGGTGGAGGCCCAATTGCCACCAGTTTTAGAACAGGTGAACAAAAGGCTCGGGCACTCGTGGGAGAGTACACTGGCCTGGCAGAGTATAGCTGTTGCCCAAAGATGGTAGTCTCCATCTTGCTCTGGTCTTACCCACTGAACACGCTTCCATCAGCCTAACCAGATCAGATCAGGAGATCCAGGTGCCAGGCACCAAGACACACTAAGCCAGAGGAAGCAAGAAAGATTAACAGGCACTCCCCCACCTCCACAACACACACGCCCCAGGGACACTCCCTAAAAGGTGCACAAGATACTTCTGCTTACATTCAATTGGCCAGAACTTCGTCACATGTCCATATCTAGCTCCAAGAGAGGTTGGAAATGCAGTGTTCACTGGGGGCAGCCAAAGGGAAAGGAAAATGATCTGCAGACTTTGCCATAAACCTTCAAGTCCTTCTTGATACCACCCCAGAGTCATATTTCCAAACTGCAACTTCTGGCCATGTCTAAATCCTTCAATGGCTCCCCACTGCCTACAGCATAAGCTCCAAATCTATGAGCATGGATCATAAGGCCCTGCAGGATTTGGCTCTATTGCTTTCCCACTAACCCTTCATTCTAGCCACACCAGGCTGCTGGCCATTCTCTAAATCAGCTATGCTTCCATGACTCTGTGCCTTTCCCCATGCTTCCAAGGCCATATTTTCTCTTCTCCATTTAATTAGAACATTGCCTCCTCTCTAAGGCCTTCTTAGGGACAGAGAGGAAAGGATGAACAGGGTAAACAGGAAAGGGTGTGTATTCAGACTTGGGCTGGAAGCTGACCTAGCATTCTGTGGTCCAGGGCCAAAGAAAGGCCTGAGCTGGGGATGTGTCAGCCTGGAGTGTGCCAGCAGGAGCCAAGCTTGAGCTACCTTTCAGCCTTTGACATGGGAAGGGATGATGGATTCCAATTGTTCTTCTAACCCCCTCTGACAAATGAAGAAACAGAGACTTGGAGGCAGGCAGTAACTTACCCAAGATCACACCGTAGCAAAGTAGGAACCCCTGGTGGTGTTCACACTATACTTGTATTACTAGGCTGCAGCCTGTATATATAGATGTTTTATGGGATAGGGGACAGTCCTGGGGACATCATGCTAGGAGGCATGGTTCGTGCAGACACGCGATGGGCAAGGATGTGCTCAGAGGCTTCAGTCTCTCAGCAGCTTCCTTGGCGGCCCCAGGACAACACACACACCCATGGGGCCTGGGAGCTGCACTTAGCCTGGCTCTGCAGTTCCCTCAGGATGTCAGGAGGGGGTGCAGAGCACTCAATAGAGACCGGGGAGACATCCAAGACCACATGAACCTGTCTTCTGTCCTCAATCCACTTCCCTACTGTGGCCCCAGGCACTTGAGAGCACAAGGTTCACCTTTGTCTCCGCCTTTGGTGCTTGAGACTGGGGGCATCATCCTCTCCCACTAGACAGTGAACTCTTGGCCACTGATTCAAAGACAGACACAGAGTTAGACAGCCCGCCTCTGCTTCTCAAGGCGGCTTGCTCATCAGGGCTGCTTGGGGATCACCCTGGCCCTAGAGTCCCAACTGGCTGTTGGGGGACATGGCACTCTCACAGCCCAGGTCCCTGAGAGGAAAGCCACTACCATCTGCATAAATGACCAGGCAAGCAGAGCCAGGCTACATTTGGGGATGTTATATATTTCCCAACTTGAAAAAGAAAGTAAAAACAGGTGTCCAGTGCTTTCCCAAGGGCAGTTGGGTAAAGAAGGTGATCCTGGAGGGCCTTGAGTTCAGGAGTATGGCTTGCCAAAGCATATGGAGTCCAAGACCTTGGACTCAGACTCACTGGCTGGCAGGAGGCAAGAGTGCCTTGACGCTCCTAGCACCGGTCCCAACCTGGTCCCCACAAGGGCAAGGGGCTGTGAAGCTCTGATCCCAGAAGAGTGACTGACAAACTATTTCCCCAGCAAGGATCTTGAGTTCAAATGAAGAAGAGGACCTTTTAAAAGCTCCCTTAAACATGTGTACCCTGAATGTCTTATTAAGGCAAAGATTGAACCTTAGAACTGGACTTTAGAAGCGTGTGGAAGACTGAGGGTGTAGTCTGCCAACAGGGCATTTACCTGGCTGAAAAATTTTTAGCCCAGCACCTCCCTGCCTCTTGGGGTTCCTTCCCTTTGGCCTTCCTGACAGCTCCCAGTGCATCTTCCTCTTCCTTAGCCTGCCTGAGTTTGTCAACACCAGCTTCTATTTCCTCCTACTGTCTCTTGTTCTTTCCTCTCATCACCCCCTGCACCTCCAGTTCCTAAGAAGGACCTCTTTGAGGCTATATCCAAGGTTTCAATCCTCAATCCTTTTTTAGCTGACCTGTCGGCATGTTGGACACTTTTGATCTCTCCTTCCTTCTTAAGACTTTTCTCCCTGGCCTCAAGTTCACTACTTTCTTTGTTCTCGTACTTAAAGACTCTCCCTCTTGATCTTCTTTTACTGATTTTCCTCATCTTCCTCCCCTCAAATTCAGAGTATCACAATATTCAGGCCTTCGGACATTTTTCTTCCTTCTACACTGAATCCATGATTTCATCTTGCCTGATGGTTTTAAATAAGATCTGTAAGGTGACAACTCCCAGGTTACAACCTCTAGCCTGGACCTCTCCCCTGAATGCCAGGCTTATATATCTAGTTGCCTTTGGGACTTCCCCTCGACTATCTAATAGTCCTCTCAAATTTAACATGTCCAGGGCCAAGCTGATACCCCATCCCCAAAACTCTTTCTCCTTTTACCTGCCCAGTTCTGGAAAAACAAACTCTGTCCTTCCAGGAGCTCAAACCAAAACCCCAAAGGTCATCCTTGACTCCATTTGTCCTCTAACATCCCACTTCCAGTCCCTCAGCAAATCATAGCAGTTCTGTCTTCAAAATGCATAAGAAATAAGCCAGTTCACTCACCAATCATTGCCACCCTGATAGGTGTTTAAGGTGGGAGTAGGCAGGGGCTAGGTCTTTGAGGGGGAGAGTTCTCTTGGCTCTGGCAAGAACTTTAAGTTTTACTCTGAATTATATGGGAAACCACAGGAAGACTTTAAATTCGATGAGATTTGCCTCTTGAGAAAACCACTCTGGTGCTGAGTGGGGAATGGATTAAGGGGGTGAGACTGGAAATGGTGAGACCAGTGAGGTGGATATCGAGGTTGGGAGGAGGAAGGATGATGGTGCGGACTACTTTCCTTCCATGAAGAATCGTCCACCTCGATGCCTCCAGGAGCCTGTTTCAGAGGCGAGAAGGAGGTCCCTGGGTGTCGCAGAGCGAGCACACTCTGTCCATGACCCCAGCACAGGGTCCCGTGTTTCAGCACCACTTCATGGACAGCTCCAGCTCCACCTCAGTGGTGGAGGCTCTGCGTTCAGAAGGCGGCGGCTAGTGGGAGGGGCCCTGGTCTAGGCTTAGGCAAATACCCGTCCTTTGGAAACGGACGTTTCCAACCTTCTAAAATGCAGATAACAGTAATGCAGCTGTGCTGCCACACAAGACTGCCGTGAGCGCAGACGAGCTAGCCACGCACAGACTTTGGGAACACCAAAGGAAGAGGTTGCCGGAGAGAAAGCCCCTTTAAGGGCCTCTTAAGATAGTTTCTGTCACAGACTCTGGAATTTATTTTCCCGACTCGGGTGATCAAAAATGAAGCTGTGTTTGCAGCAGGTTGGAGTAAGGGACTGTTAGAAACCTATTGTCCCAGCCTTTCCTGTGCAGCCCCTGGTCGCCAGCACCCTATGCGTCGCGTCTCCTGCAGACAGAGCTCTGGAGAACTAATTTGCTTCTCTGAGAGTTGGACAATCGTTCCAGACCCAGTGCAGATTTTCTCTCTGTGATAGCAGAGTTTCTCCGGGATAGAGTGGTCTTGCACCCTGCTGTTCCTGCCTCCGTGGGTGCCCCTGCCACCCTAACCAAATCTAGTTTCGCTTGATGTGTTCAAACTGGTTTGATTTTCTTATTTGGAGCTCGGCAGGATTCCTTCTCCTGGAGTTGAGGAGCACTACTTGGGATCAGCCGACTGAAGGGACCTTGCTGTGCCAACTCAGGCTTCTGAAAGCACAGTTTTGCTGGGTCAGGGAAGACAGTGGGACCTCAGTATTTCTCTCTCTGAAATGATGACCGCTGGATTTCAGGTCCCCAAAAAAGGAGATTTCTCTCAGCTTTCCAGTCAGACCCAGGCCTTAGGGATACCAGCTAATACACTAGGAGCCCATCAGGGCATCCACAGTGGCCAGCACACTGCTAAACCCTGAAGCGACCCAGTCTCTGCCAGGTCCACGAGGCCCCCTGCCTGGCCCTCTTTCCTACCCTTCCCTCCAGGGTGGAGGCCCAGGAGTCCTCTGGAAGCCTTCCCACACTTGGAGGAGGCTCGGTCCTTTGCCCTGCTTCTTTCTGAAATGGACAGGTTCCAACAGGACTGGGGCTTATGTGCCCCAACCTCACAACAACCCTGCATACAAGGATAATGAGGCAGATACAGAAGTGGGGGAATGGTTTGGACTAGGTTTCTTAGTGTGAACTGGAGCCAGACTCTGACCTCTGACACCCCAGCTCCTTCTCTTTTTCCTCATTCACCAGGTGACCTTGGGCAAGTCACATTTTTATTTTATTGCTCTCAGCCTCAGTTTCTCCACCTGTGAAATGGGGGGAAAGTAGTTCCTCCCAGGGGACTGCTATCAGGAGTCACTGAGACAAAAGTAAGCCTCTTATCACAGTCCCAGTAAGTGTTGTTCTGATATTAAGACGTGGGAGCCTTCCTGGAAAGAGGGGTGCCTGAGGAGACTTCCCAGAATTAAGGGAGACTTCCCCCATTCCCAACCAGTTCATGCTCTGGTATCTCTCTAGACCTCTGGGACGTCCACTGAGGACTGGGCAGACATGTTCCCATACATTTTATAGATGGGAAAAGTGAGACCCTGGAGGTGACCCACCTTGCCCAGGGTCCCCCTTCAGTTCCTCAGACCAGGACTCCAGGTGAAGGGGACCTTAGCCTTCAGCCAGAGTTACCTTATGTGCCTCTCTTCCCTCCCCCGATCCCAGCACCCCAGGTCAGGAATTTCTAAAGGAGCCCAGGAAGCAATGGCTGCTCCAGGAACAAGAGAGTTCATCTCCCCATATACCAAGACCCAACTCTTTCACCTGTAAAATGAGGAGGATGAAACTCTGCAGATGAGTGTGAGGATTAAATGGGATTTTTAAAAAAATCCAGTAATGCATCCATCACCTGGTTCTACAGATGTCCACTGTGGGACTTACAGTCTCCCTGAAGCAGCCCACATCACCCAGAGTCAACCATTTTGGCTCCAAGTGGTACAGAGAGGTTTAAACGACCTGACCAGTGTCATGCCATTGGAAATGTGGCACTCCATGACTCCAAGCCAGCCTCTCTTGGAGCGTTTGGGAGGGCGGGAGCCAGGCTCCAGCCCCAAACCCGTACGTGGGGAGCTGGCTGGGTGGGTGAGGCTGTCCACACCTGTACTGGAGTTGCTGGCTCCCATGATCCTTGGGCTCTCAGGAGTGCAGGAAGCAGAACGGACATGTCCCAGGCAGGTCCCACTCTGTGCAGATCCCACCACCCAATCACACCCTCACCTCCTCCAGTGGGGGATCCCTCCTGTCCTGGGGCAAGGAAAACAGCTAAGGTCGTTCAACGTCTTTCTGATTCTTGCATTTTCAAGCTGAGACTCAAACTGGTTTTTAATTAGTTGCACTGATGGACTGTTGGCAGCTCTGATATTTTACAATACCTATGAAAACAACTACTACGCGCATACATATATACATACCAGGGCTCTTCTATCGGCTGTGGACCCGATACCACCTGGCAGTGTTGGAGAAAATGTGGTGCGGCCAGAAGCAGAATCAGGAATGTCATGGTCAAGCCAGTTCCGATGTGGCGCCCTCACCTCATGCTGACGGGGATCCGAGCTTTACCTCTTCCCCCGGTCTGCGCGGAGGTGGCAGGAAGGGCTGGAAGAGAGGTACGGTTTTCACTTCCAAATTTCGTTGAAGGGGACCCCTTATGCCCACACCTTTCGCCTACATGCAAAGTCTCTCCGCGACTCTAGGCGAGAAGTACAGGGTGCCTACTCCGAGCTGAGTGCTGGGGCCTCAGCGGAGAAGCAGAATGCACGGCCCTCCACCAACTGGGCTTCGGTAGCGCAATCCCCACCAGGACCCAAACCTGGGCCACGCCATAGCGAAGAGACCCTCGCGCTCAAAAGGCGGGCCTCCACGTGTGCATTCCAGGGCACCTCACCGCTCCACCCATGCCCCCAACTTCCTGGGCGTCCTACCCGTACGACGCCGCCCAGCCCTTGCAGGTACGCTGTACACAGTAGGTGCTCTGTGAAGAGTAACTCCCTCCCGCTTCCCTTTGCTAGAGCCCTCCGCGCTGCGGCGTCTCGGGCTCCCCCTGCTGGCTCACGCGGTAATGACCTGAGCCCACACTAACGGGGAAAGCTGAAAAGCTGTTTAACTATAGGGAACCCTCCTACCATCCTTCTTCCACCCCAATCCCATCCCCAACTTCCGCCAAAGGTACACACGATAGGCTTCCAGGAAGATCTTATTTTCTGGTGATTTTATCATAAACGCAAGTAAAATGAAAAATTGACTCATTTACCCAACAAATATTTACTGAACACTGTAATATTAATCACCATGGCGAACAATGAGCACTTACTAGATGCAAGCCTTTGTTGGGCTCTTCTACAGGAATCAGCTCATTTAACCCTCACAACGACGCTATCAGGCTGGTACTGTTATTACCCCCACTTTACAGTTAAAGACACTCAGGCCCCAAGAGACGTGCCCACGATCAGGCATGACTGGTAAGAGGCTTTGAATCTGTCTCCAGAGCCCAGAGCCCCAACCACTATTTTACACCATCGTGGTAAAACATTGTGGTAGATTTTTTTTTTTTTAAAGAAAGACATAGGAAGTGGCTTCAAAGCATTCCTTGTTCTCTAATTTCCTTGGGGAATTTCTCCTTGAAAGAGAAACAGATGAATGTTTTATCTAGAGAGAGACTTTGGAGTTTGCTGGTCATTTCCTGGGGATCTATTTGCTTGTGGCCCCAGCAATTACAAGGATGAGATGGTTTCCCCACATTTGAAAGGAGAGGTAAGGTTTTAAAAAATAAATACATAAAAGCATGCACATCACCAGCAGTTGGAGATCCCTACCCCATCCCTTCAAAACTGTACTTCCTTCCAGAAGAGGAGAGAGTGAATCTTAGTAAGATTCAGTGGCTGTTCTACACTCATAAGAAGCCAGGAATCATGAAGGAATTTGACCTGCTTTTTGACAGCTCTCCCCACCTCAGAGTGCGTTCATCCCACTCTTCACGAGCCTCTCCTTTGTTCCTGGGCACGTGGAGTAGGCCCCAACCCCACCCTCAGTTTAGTGCATGGCATAGTGCTGTGCACAGTGAGGGAGGGAGCAACAACCCACCTTGGGAAGAATGCCACAGTGAGAAAGCCACGGACTCATGCAGTGCAGACAGATCTTGGAGACACACCTTGGAGACCAGCTAATCCACTGTTTATCCAACACGGTGTGCTACCAGTTAAATGGGACGCTTTCATCCTTGATACCAATATTCCAATGTGGAAACTAGAGGCCCATTAGTCTCCACTCTGCCCCAGTCCCATCCCCTGCCCAGTCCTGTGTATTATAGGTGTCTGGTCACCCCTTTAGGACTCTAAGTTCCTTTGAAGACAGGCTTATATGTTACTCATCTCTGTAGTCCATGCTCTGAGCACAAAATCTGACACGGAGGAGGGGCTGAATGAAATCAATTTCCCCATAATCACCCTGACTGGTGATTATCCTGCCCCTATTTGAATCCTCCTGGAAAGGGAGCACTCGCTATTTCTCCATAGGACTGCTTCTCCTGTGGGTCAGTTGGTAGGTTGGGTTCTTTCCTCTGCAGTTTCCCAGACCTAGCATTGGCCTCCGAGCCTTTCCTGAAACCTGGGGAAAACTAAGGATTGTGCCAGAGAGCCAGATACCCGCCTCCTGTCCTTGAAGCCGGTCCAAAGGGGAAATCTGGAAAAAGGAAATTGCTCTTCCCAAGGGGCATGGGGAGACCCACCTGTGCTGCGCAGGGGACTCCAGACTATCTGGGGTTCACAGCACAGTGTGTGGTTGCACGGGGTGGGGGGGGAGCTTAGCCTTCCCATCCTCCTGTGTATCTGGTCTAGGAAAGGCTGGCTTAGAAATGCCCAAATGCCATAATTGTATTTCAGTTTCCTAGTATTTTCCTGAGTTTTCATGTGTCAGTGCGGGCTAGCAGATGTACGTGTGTCCATGCATGGTGTGTGTTTGTCAATTTCTGTATTTGAACAGAGGCTAAGCATGGATCCGAGAATGCGACCAGAAGCAAGCTTATATCCTGGGAGGGGGGAAGGGGAGAATGGCATCACCACAGTGTGCACAAGCTGGTAAATGTCCTACAGCCACAGAAGAAATGGGATCCAGAGGATCCTGGGGATGTATGGAAATATACATGAGTGTGCAGGAGTGTATGTGTTTCATAAGCAAACCCCAGTCTGAGTGGCGTGTGTGTGTGTGTGTGTACACAAAGACAAACTGCAGTCTGTTTCTATGTCTGGGTGACAGTGTGTGTGGTATGCTGTCTATTTACAAACATTTCCACTCCAGTGTTTGTGATCTTGTGGCTGAGTACGCATAGGCCAGTGTGTGTGTGTGTATGTGTGTGTTTACAATGGAATCACAAACCTACATGTGAGTGACTATGTTTGTGTGTCTAGATGTGAAGCGATACCTGAATCAGGGTCTGCGCGATTCTGGGTGTGTGAGTGTTTTACTTGCACACCCCAGCCTGGTTCTATATCCCCTGGCCCCATGGACAGACTCGGGTGCTCTGACCACAGAGGCGGAGGTCCGGAGGCTGGCTCGGGGAACGTATATAGGTGACTAGTGTTTACGGTTAACCTCGCCAGAGCCTTTGTCTGGTGCCCACTCCCTATGGCCCCTAAATTCCTCACCCTGGCAGGATCTTGGCTGTCCTTGCTCCCAGACCGCCTTCCCCAAGGAGTCCCTTTAACTCACAGCCCCTTCCCGGCCAGGGGGCTGAGAGTTGGGGGATATTCATCTCGGGGAGTTTTTGTTCTGCCTCATGAAAGGCCTCAATGGCTGGGAATACCATTCTAATTACAGGGAAGCCCAGCTTATGTAGGGGACACAAAGGGCTGTGGTCTCATAGCAGCTCCTTCCATCCGTCAAATAAGGCTGTCTAATGACGGGGTGAGAGCTGTGAATGCCTAAAACAAACTCAAAAAGGAGGGAAAATAAAGCCGCCGGGGGCTTAAAATATATTAAATTACCCTGATTAGGAGTCGTGGCTTTGCAGAGCTGGTTGGAGAGGCCGAGGAAGCTGTGAGTCCCACTATTCACGTGGGGGGGGGGGTCAGCAGGTCGGGAGGGGTTCACAGAGCCCCAGCCCATTCTCATGCTAACGCCAGGGACGGCACTGCAGGCTTAGTGGGCTGGAAAATAGAAATGAATTTGCCATAATCCTTCTCCTGCTCCTGTCCCCAGCCCAGGAGAAGTACTGCCTAATTGCAGCCCCTTAGAGCCTGTTGGGCTTTGGGGCCGGTCCATACCCTGGAGCCCATGCCCCTGGGCCTTCTCACCCCTTCCCTCCTCTTTCCAGTGGGGCAGGCTCAGGGCCTGGCAACAGGTTCCAGTGGAGTGGGGGGTGGCGGGAGGGGGGAGTGGCAGTGTGCACATGCATGAGTGTGTACACACGCTCACACTCACACCTTCTGATGGGTGGTGCCGTTTGCAGATGCAAATTTGCCTTCCCTCCTCCACTCCCACAAATACATCTCCACACAATGTGTAGGCACAAGTACCGCCGGGCGGGGGGGGGGGGGGGGGGGGGGGGGGG
>NW_024425230.1:20571772-20578045 GCF_017311325.1 Ursus maritimus | reverse complement strand
GGGGGGGGGAGGAGGACACAGGCCTCCCCACACTTTCACAGGCACTCATGCACAGATACACATCCTGTCTCAGGTGGCCACATGCCGCTTCCTTGACATGAAAACACACACAGACACATATCCCTTCAGATGTGCTCCCAGAACCAGGGACCTAGAATAATTTCAGTGTTGTACAACAAAGGAAACTGAGGCTCAGAAGGTAAGCCAAGGGACAGGCCTATCTCAGCACCACCTGGGTCATCCCTGTCTCTGCCCCAACATCCTAGATTAGCCTCTCCCTTACCTGGGCCTCAGTTTCCTGCTATTAAAACGAGGTGTTTGGGGGCGCCTGGGTGGCTCAGTTGGTTAGGTGCTCGACTCGAGCTCAGCTCAGGGCCGTGAGTTCAAGTCTTGAGCCTACTTAAAAAACAAGCGAACTTAGGGCGCCTGGGTGGCGCAGTTGTTAAGCGTCTGCCTTTGGCTCAGGGTGTGATCCCAGCGTTCTGGGATCGAGCCCCACATCAGGCTCCTCCTCTGGGAGACTGCTTCTTCCTCTCCCACTCCCCCTGCTTGTGTTCCCTCTCTCGCTGGCTGTCTCTCTCTCTGTCGAATAAATAAATAAAATCTTTAAAAAAAAAAAAAAGAAAACCCCTTCCAGCTCAGAAACTAGGAGGGGCCAAGTGTCCGGCTACTCCTCCGCCCCTTCCCTGCCTCTACACACGTAGGTGTGTGTACATACATACTCCCCAGCCCACGTAACAACAATTTTGTCCAGTGTTATTACAAACTGAAGGTCAGGCTGAGGCGTCCGGTGGCCTGCATCTGTACAGGTCCCGCCACAGGTGGCCCGGCCTCCCCGCCCACCCACCCTGAGCCTCGCCCATCTGTCGCTCTGTCCCTGTGATTTTTGCCAATTTGGGACACGGGGGAGTCAGGTACAGATCTGAACCACAGAGCCCCACAGTGTGGCGCCCGGAAGCCAGGAGAACCATCCAAACGTGTGCTCCTCCCCAGCCCGGGGCTCCCTCTACCGGTGGATCTGGAACAGGAGTGCCCGGAGGAACACACGTGACCAGCAGACCTGACCTGGCCTCGCCCTACATCCCCTACCCTGTACTCCGCTCTACTGTAGGAGGAGTCAGGGAACCTCGGGCTGGACTGGAATAGAGACTGCGAGAGTAAACTGGGAAGAGAGCATGGGAACCACAAGGCCCAATCTCACTGCCCCTTTCCCCTTCGTGTTCTCTAGGAACACCCCCTCTTTCCATGGCTCTGCAGAGAACCACCAGGCCCAGGTGTGTGGAGGGGGCCAGGGCCAGGGCAGGCATACCCTATGTCCCCCACCGGCAGCTGGCCAACCTGAGCCAATAGGCCTCAGCATTTCCATCTATGCTGTGGGCGAGGCAGGGCCCTGGGCAGCAAAGGAGAACCAAGGAGAAGCCCCAGAAAGGGCAGGAAACTCCCTATCCACCCCATGCGGAGAAGGGGGGGGCTCCAACCCCTGTAAGACCTCCCCTGGGGGCCCTCGAGGTCAGCCCAGGCCACTGCTGTCCCCTCCTCCCTGGAGGGAGGCTAGTTGCTGAGAATAAGGGAACACCCGCCCCCCCCACACACAGTTGGGGGGGAGTACCATCCAGATCTTCCAGGCTTGGGGACCCAGATGTGCCAAGTGCTGACCTGGCATGGGCATTGGAGAGGCAGAGCAGGGCCTGGGGGACCAAAGGTGGGAGCTTTAATGGAGGCCCGTCCTATAGGCTGGGTGTTTCAACCAACGGAGGGGTTTCAGAAGGCGAGAAGGTACAGGGACAGCAGATCCCGCCCCACCCACTCCAAGGGGACCAAGGTATTTGCAAATGTAAATATCTGGGGGCCACAGGTGCTCCTGAGGTGGGGTGGGAGAAAACAGGTCTCCTGAAGCCTAATTGTGAGGTCAAATAGCGGACTTCACGCGCCCTCCGCTCTCCCTTCTAGGCCCTAAGCGTTCGCACGGCTGCTTCCTCACTCCGGGACTTGCTCGGCTTCGTCAGAGCTCTGTTTTCGGGGTTTAGCTAGACGGAACCCCTCAAGCCTTCTCCAGGCTTCCCAGCTCCAGGCCAGGCGGCCTCGCGGGCACTCGTCACTGGGACGGCGAAACTCCCGCAGATCCGTTGGAACCAAGATGGAATGGGGGTGGGGGGAAATTTGGGGAGGATGGGATGTTTGAGGACAAGCCACGTTGGGTGGAGAGGGCCTGGCTCACGAGCACCGCCCAAGCCCAAGTCTAGCCTAGAAGGCCTCACCCGGGTCCCCAGCATCTCCCCAGAGGCTGCCCAGGCCTGGGGCCAGGCTGTGCCCTGCGGGTAAGCGAGCCTGCCCCGGGGCTGCCGGGACGTACTCAGCCGGTTTCGGCTCCTCCCTCGTTTTGGGGGAAGTCGGGTTGGAGCCCTGAGGGACAGCAGGGACTGAACCAAGGTTGTGGTCCAGAGTGTGAAAACCGAAGCCTCCACCAAAGGAGACTGAAGCCCTAATTGCTCCCACCAGGCTCCAGCCGCACCTCAGGGGCCAGTCCCAGTGTCTGGGGAGGACGCCCAGGCGTCCTCTCTTCAGGGTTCCCAAAGCCCCTGGGCGCAGCCAGCCGCCCTGGAATCCACAGATCCCTGAGGAATCGCACACACCCAGGCCATAGAGGCAGGCATTTAACACAAGCACACAAGAGCAACGAATTCGAAATCCAGAATTTTCTCCAAATAAAATAAAGCTGCGGGAGGCGACGCTCAGCCTCTAGACCCTGAGGTGGGGAGGACCCACCGGAGAAAAGGTTTGTCGGATACCCTACAGGGCTGAAGGGAACCCCTCCAGCCGGCCATCCCAAGGATGCCCCGCAGCCCGCGGCCTGGTGCCCCTGTTCTCTGGGCAAGGAAAGCACCCGGCGGATTCCGTGGCCACAAAACGAGCCTGGGTGTCCTGGAAGTGGCCAACAATCTGCGATGCAGAAGTGCCTGCGTTCTCCCAACACAGGAGCCGCCCGAGTCCGATGTGTAGCCAGAAAGGCCGGAGATTCGGAATTTCGAGTCGTTTTTAGTATAACGTGTATATCCCTAAGTCGCCCTCACAGTTCCCGTATCTGCCCCCCCCCCATCAATTACCTCCCTTTACTCATAGAGAGAAACGGGATCTTGTTGTTTTCTAGAATATTCCAAAAATGAGCAGCTGTATTTAGGCAAATTCCAGCGGGGCCGATCTTGTTTTCTTCGGCATGATGGCGCTGCCCGGGCTCGGGAAGGATCTCTGCGGGCCTGCCGCCGGCACGGCGGTGCAGACCGGGAAGGGCTGGGGCCTCGGGGCCACTGGCGTTTCTGCGGGGAACCGCAACCCGGAGTTCCCGCGGCCCGCCCCGAAGCCATCTCTGGGTCTCACGCTCAGACCCCGCGGGCCCGTCCGCTGCTCGAGGAGAACCCAGTCTCCCCCTCAGGACTCCCGCGGACCGAGCCCCGCACACTAGCCAGAATGACAGCAGGCCCCCAAGGGTCCTACATAGTCTTTGGCAAGAGACTGGAGACTAGATTTTCAGAGGCTGCCTGCTTTTAGCGTAAAGGGAACGAGCCAGGAAACCCCAACATGCAGAGGTTTTCTAAACATTCCGGATTCCTGAACCCCCGCGACCACCGCCAGGAGCCATGTGAGGGCTGGGCGGCGGAACTGGACTCTTGGCAGTGGCTCTGGGCTTCTGTTTGTAAAACACAGAATGAAACCGGGAGAGCCCAAAGAAGACAAAGCCATCTTAAATCGTTCGATTGGCGCAATCTCCACACTTAGCAAACACTTTCATTTTCAGAGCTGCCTGTGGCCATAGGCAGGTCCAGAAAATCGATTGTGTTTCCAGGCTAATTCCACCCAGGGAACAGAGCCTTGGGAACGCAAGCCTGTGCACATGTGTTGGAAGGAACGGATGAGTTAGCCCTCCAACAAGCGAAACCTCTGTCCGCAAACGTGTTTATAAACTAACTTGGGCGACTTTGACGGCATCTACGCATTTATGCCTGTTTACCCTGCTTTTATACCCTCTGTGGGGCGGCCACAGTTGTGTGAGCTAGGCTGGCCACCCCTTCTCTTCCTCCTCGCAGAGAAACCTTAGCCTCGTGGGCCGGAAGCTACCATTCGGACCGGCCTGGGAGAGCCACTTTTCTTGTATTGACCTGGGGTTTTGCAAATTGAGTTGTTTGGATTCTTATATTCGCCGTCCTGCAGTCCTGCATTCCCACTCCTTAACGGTCAGACCCAGGTGTGGAGCCCTATGGAGAGAGGAAAGCCGAGGATAGGGAAGGGCTAGGAAAGAGAGTCCAGCTGGGACCCATACAGCCAAAGTTGACGGACACTGTGTAGACACTGGGTCACCATTTCCAATATTTTGCCCAATGTCTGGGGGACCTGCGGGGGTTCTGTGCACATGTGTCCTCAGGCACTGTAGCCGGAACACAGGACAAGGCTTTGCGAAGACCGTGCATTCCCCGTGCTGACTTTTCCTATCAATGGGAGAGACGTGGGCAATTGACCCAGCGGCCTCCTCCTCTCCATCTATTGTGGCGGCTCAATCACGCATTTACCGAAAGAAAAGCGAGTTTATCTTAGCCTGGAGGAGCCTCGTGTTGCGTGTGTGTGTGTGACTAAAGGGAGGGGGAAATTCTGCAGCCACGACTGTGCAGATGGGCTGAGGATAGACACTTTCAGAAAAAGGCCAATTTCCCCTTCACAATGAGCGCTAAGTACCTGATAAATGGGGCTGGTGTTTATTCATGAGCAGGTACTTTGGAGATGGCGATTAGAACAGCCGCCCGCGCCGCCTCGCCAAGGTACTTAAAGCCGGGCAGGTGCAGCGCTGCGCGCGGCCCGAGCGCACAAAGCCCGCGGCCGCAGCGGCGCGGGGAGGGGCGTTAACGCGGGCCGCGCCGGGCCCCAAGGACGCGCGGCGCGCAGGCACCTTAGCCTTTTGTTCCTCCTCCAAAGCCAAGGCCACTTCACCAAGGGGCGTCCCGGGAAAACCTCCCCTCTAATTACCAAGAATTTCCCTTCTTCCCTCCTCCCGAAGCCCAGCCGGGCAACTTTCGGTCTGGCGGACGCGGGGACGCAGCGTGAGGCCAGGTTCGGCGTTTGCGTAAATGCTGCTTATGAGCAGGCTATTAGCTAACCAGCTAAGTCACTAACTCAACATCTAGGAAAGAAACAGAACCCGGGCCTGGGAACCACGCGGGCACGCAGCTCTGGCCGCCCCCGCCGCCGAGGCGCCACCTCTGGCAGTGCGGGTAACCTCGGGCTTTCAGGTTTTGTTTCAACTCCAAGGGGAGAAAATTGGGGTCTGTCTCTTTCCACGGCTTCCTGGCGCCAAGGTCGTGGGACAAACTCGATCTGGCCCTCAGAGTGGCTCCAGAATCCCTAAGAACCCCCAGTTTTTGCCCATCATCGGCGGGCCCGGCTGGGCGCGCGCAGAGAGAGTGCAGCTGGCGCCCGGGCCTTGGGGGGCCAAGTACAGGGTCCTCTGCTCTAAGAACGTGGCAGAGTTTCCCTCCCAGCCGAGCGGGACAACCTGGGTCCGACATCCCCCTCCCTGCTCCCCCGCAGCTTCGAGGGTGCTTCGTGCTTCGTTTTCGGAACGTTGGGCGGTCTGAGGTGCTCGTGGGGTGAGCACTCTCGGCCTGATCCCTGCGGCCTATAGAGATTTTTTTTTTAAGTCGTTTGGAAAAACCGACCAAGATCGTTTCTCTCCAGTCCACAGAATTCGAGAAGAGAAATCTGTGCTGCAAACAAGTGGGCTTCCCCCTGGGAAGAAAATTCTTTCAGAATGACCGTAAGCAAGGGGCAGGGACCCGATGTGACCCCCACCACGAGGCAGTTTTTTCATTTTCCACCACGAAGAACCCGAGGACTTCCGCGCTCGATCAGATTGACCAATAAATTGGTAGATATGAACGTTCATTATAGATTTTCTTGGAACCTCAGGGTTAGAATAAATTGCAGATAGAATAACTCCGATTCCCGGGGAAATCTGCCCCCCGGCGTGCGAGCGCAAACCGAAAGTGGTAACCCCGAAGCGCGGCAGGGAAGCGGACCAAGTCAGACCGGTGCCCGCGGCCCGACCCGGCCCGCGCAGCCCCCAGACAGCCGCCCGCCGGGCCGACCCAGGCCAGACGCCCGGGCGGCCGCGCTTAGTGAAAAGGGCTCGCCAGAGAGGCCAGGCTTCCCCTCTTGCCTCCTGCCGGGGGCTGAGTTAGGGTGGGAGGATGCAGCATTCTCCCGGGTGACAGCCCGCGTCCCCAGCTT
>NW_024425230.1:20541655-20571762 GCF_017311325.1 Ursus maritimus | reverse complement strand
CGGGCAACTTTCGGTCTGGCGGACGCGGGGACGCAGCGTGAGGCCAGGTTCGGCGTTTGCGTAAATGCTGCTTATGAGCAGGCTATTAGCTAACCAGCTAAGTCACTAACTCAACATCTAGGAAAGAAACAGAACCCGGGCCTGGGAACCACGCGGGCACGCAGCTCTGGCCGCCCCCGCCGCCGAGGCGCCACCTCTGGCAGTGCGGGTAACCTCGGGCTTTCAGGTTTTGTTTCAACTCCAAGGGGAGAAAATTGGGGTCTGTCTCTTTCCACGGCTTCCTGGCGCCAAGGTCGTGGGACAAACTCGATCTGGCCCTCAGAGTGGCTCCAGAATCCCTAAGAACCCCCAGTTTTTGCCCATCATCGGCGGGCCCGGCTGGGCGCGCGCAGAGAGAGTGCAGCTGGCGCCCGGGCCTTGGGGGGCCAAGTACAGGGTCCTCTGCTCTAAGAACGTGGCAGAGTTTCCCTCCCAGCCGAGCGGGACAACCTGGGTCCGACATCCCCCTCCCTGCTCCCCCGCAGCTTCGAGGGTGCTTCGTGCTTCGTTTTCGGAACGTTGGGCGGTCTGAGGTGCTCGTGGGGTGAGCACTCTCGGCCTGATCCCTGCGGCCTATAGAGATTTTTTTTTTAAGTCGTTTGGAAAAACCGACCAAGATCGTTTCTCTCCAGTCCACAGAATTCGAGAAGAGAAATCTGTGCTGCAAACAAGTGGGCTTCCCCCTGGGAAGAAAATTCTTTCAGAATGACCGTAAGCAAGGGGCAGGGACCCGATGTGACCCCCACCACGAGGCAGTTTTTTCATTTTCCACCACGAAGAACCCGAGGACTTCCGCGCTCGATCAGATTGACCAATAAATTGGTAGATATGAACGTTCATTATAGATTTTCTTGGAACCTCAGGGTTAGAATAAATTGCAGATAGAATAACTCCGATTCCCGGGGAAATCTGCCCCCCGGCGTGCGAGCGCAAACCGAAAGTGGTAACCCCGAAGCGCGGCAGGGAAGCGGACCAAGTCAGACCGGTGCCCGCGGCCCGACCCGGCCCGCGCAGCCCCCAGACAGCCGCCCGCCGGGCCGACCCAGGCCAGACGCCCGGGCGGCCGCGCTTAGTGAAAAGGGCTCGCCAGAGAGGCCAGGCTTCCCCTCTTGCCTCCTGCCGGGGGCTGAGTTAGGGTGGGAGGATGCAGCATTCTCCCGGGTGACAGCCCGCGTCCCCAGCTCCAAGGAGACACCGGGGGACGGCGGAACCGAGCGGCCAGCCGCAGAGGGCCTGAGACCCCGGAGGCGGCCCCCTCCCGCGCGCCGCGGCGTCGTCAGCGCCTTGCAGACAGCGTCACTGCACGACGGCCTTGCGGGAATGTTGCGGAGCCCCTGAGGGACGCGGGACAGGGCCGTGCCCTTCCTTGCACCCGAAAGGCGCCGAGCCGGGCCCGCCGGGCGCTGGAGGCGAACCGCGTGGTGGGCCTGGGCCCGAGCGAGCGCGGCCTCTCCGGTCTCCACCGCAAGATGGCTGCCGGCCGCCGCGTGCGCCTCCAAATTTAGGCAGAAAGTGAAAGATGAATGGGAAGGGGGTGGGGTGCGGTCGGGGGACTGGAGACGGCGCACCGCAAAGGAGTTTTTATATTTTCCATTCCCCAGACCTTTAAGGCACGCCCAAAAGATGCAGGTGTGATCAGGAGGAGGGCCGTCAGTACTAACTCCACGATTGATTTTTCTTCAAATGACAGACTTAGAATAAATCATAAGAATATAATGAATAAGGTTCCTGGGAAGCAGATAAGCCCAGATGTCATCTTTGGCCCTGGACTCCTCAGGTCGGCTTCCAGCAGCTGAAAGTCGGTTTTGTTTTTTCCAGGAAAACCGTTTGGGCAAATGCATTTGGGGGCCACACCCCCCCCAGTGGGCGTCCCCAGCTTCTGATTCCTGCGTGTTACTCTTGCCAAGCCTCACTGACCAAGGACGACCGTCAAGCGGTCTAGTGAGTTAGGCCACGAGGCCTGCCAAGCAGGAGCCGTGGGTGGAGCTGCTCCTTAGGGTGCCCTAACTCTGGCCTCGGACACAGACACACCCCCCCACACACACACAGCCCTTTCACCCATACCAAGCCTTATCTGGTTAAAGGATTTTTGTTACCCTAGCTATTACGTCACAAACGCCTTATATTTATTTCAGTTGGTTGTGATAGACCTCTCTACCTCCTGGAAGAACCAGGAGTATCTCATTAACCTGGCCTCCTCCTCCGCCCCAGGCTTGGAACTGATGTAAAGTGGGCTCTACTGGTTCTGACCAGAAAGTTTCAGGGTAGAAGACAGACTCCTTGACCCGTCAGCTCGGTGTGCGTTGTTGGCCCACCCCCACCCCAGCTTCCTCCTCACGGTAGGGAGTCCCTCCCTGGAGTTGGACAAAGGCAGCTCTCAAGATGGAGCCTGCGTGGGGGAAACTCAGAGAAAGCCCACCCCTCCCTCATCAACTCCGATGCTGTCTCTAGGTTTGTGATGGAAGGACTGAGGCTCCTCCGACCCAGGACCCTTGAAGAGTCTCCAGCAAGGCAAGGAGTTCTTTGCCCCAAATCTTGGACGTGCAGCCCCGCTCCGCCAAGAAACCATGGTTTTGATGCCCACTTCACCAATTACTTTGGGGGAGGTCCCTCCCCATCTTCAGTTTCCTCATCTGCCCGAAGGAGGAGGATCATAAAGAAGGCTCTTAACATTTCTAACCCGGGGCTCCAAGAAGTGTGAAGGAAGGCAGCATACAGAGATTCTTGAAGACTTCGAAGGACACTGGGGGCACTTGGTTTCACCCCGAGAAAGGCAAACATATCTTTCTGAAATGTGGTCCTTTAATAAGCAGGTTGGTGGTAGAGTTAGGCACACAGACCCTGGAACCAGGCTCCCTGGGCTCAAATCTGACCCAGATCTGCCATTTACTGCCCATGTGGCCTCAGGCTACTTTACTCAGTGTCTCTGTGCCTCAATTTCCTCAACATTGAAACAGAGATTAATAGCGACACCTATCTCCCAGGGTGCTAGCGGGATTCACTGGGCTCACGCACGTAAAGCCCTTCGAAGCGTGCCTGGCAGAGGAGAGCTGCTCCTATGAGGTGCCCAGAGCCCCGGATGCAACCTCACCCCTTGCCAGTCTTCTCACTTTTCCTCCAGTGACTCTCAGCATTTCTGTCCCTGCACCAGTGCCAGCACCCCAGGAATGGGATGGAGGAGGGCAGGACGCCTGTCTATTGCTTGCTTGATGAGCACTTTGTCTGAGGAATCTCTTGCTGCCCATCCTTTACTTATTTTCTGATATGAAAGGAAGTGGAGTCAGTGTCTCTCCTCAATTCCACCCAGAGACGAGACAGCTGCGTGAAGAGACAGCTGCATGAAAACTTGGGCCCTTGGCTTTAAGGAGGAAGAGAGTGAGGGAGACCCAGTTGATCATCCCCACCAGGAGGGGTCCTGCTCAGAGGCAGGTAGCATACTGCACAGAACTATTCATGTTCTCTCTCTCTCTCTCTCTCTCCACACACACACCTCTAAGTGGTTAGGCTCCAGGAGAGACAAAATTACAAGGGTCTGTATTTAATTTATCACCTTCAAAGACACTGGGGAATCCAGGTGACCTCCTGGGGACTCAGTGATCTGCTTACAGAAAGGAGCTGGTGTCTTTCCACAGTCCAGGCAGGCCCCTCCTTGGCTGTTTGATTAAAGCTCGAGGAGACCAACTGGATCAGTTTTTTTCTTTTCTGAGGGAGGAGGGACCTTGTTTTTTGAAAACGCAAAGTGACAGTAACATTGTCATTAAAGGTGTTTGCTCTTAAAATAATAATAGCTCTCCCCCATGGATACACTGACAGCCTCTCAGGCACCCAGCCAAGCACAATACCTTCTTTTTTCCTCACAAAGAGCTCATGAGATCGATTTGCAAGCCCATTGTACAGATGAGGAAATGAAGGTTTGGCAAATGTCAACCGGTTGGTAAGGGAGAGAGTCAGCCTTGGAACACGGTACTCCAAGTGCTCTTCACTCCCCACGCTCTAATTCCTTTCTGCCTCTGGGTGACCAGGAAGGCAAGAGAATCCCTGTGGACTGTGATATGGGAAGAATTTTCAGCAACTAGCTTAGGAACAAAGCTAGAATGTTGGTAGTTTAGTCAAGCACATCGAGTCTAAACCAAAGGCATGGGGACCTCTTTCTAGCTTTGACAGTGAAGGCAATTTACTTAATGCCTTCATACCTTAGTTTCCCCTTCTGTAAAAGGGGGCTAATAACAAGGTCCATCTCCCTTAGCTGGGAGAACTAAATGAGCTATTATATATAAATAAGACACTTATTCCCTCCCCTCAGTCTACTACAGAGTAGTATTTAGTAGAATTTACCTCACTGCCCTTTGCAAACTGCTGCGTTAAATTTTCTCATTCTACCCATCCACGAGTTGGGAACCTCAGCTACCAGGAGGAAAAACAGCAGTTTGTCCAAGATGGCACAATAACCCAGGGGGAATCAGATTAGAACTCGGGCCAGAAGTTCCCGTGAGGAAGAGGAGCGTTTGCAGATGGTTTTGCAGAAAAACATTTCAGTTTCCCTTTTTAAAAAGGATGTAAACATCTTCCCAGGCTCGTCTGACATCAGCCTGTCAGTGATGAATCATCGGGAGCACGAAGACATGCACTAGGTAGGTCACAGTCTCCAATTTTAGTCAACTTCCTGGTGGCCCTGCTGAGGCCTTGCAGGAGGGCCCAAGTTGTGGTGCAGTGCCCGAAACACCAGCCCCTCCAGGCCCTCGGGACCCAGCCAAATGGAGAGCGGAGCCTTACGGAAGTGGAGGAGTTCCCTTCTGACATTTCTTCTTTTTTAAATTTTAAAGCAACTCGTGAAGAATTTATCTTGTTTTGTTTTTTTTTTTTTTTTGTTTTTTGTTTTAAATAACAAGAGCACATGGGACCAGCCTCTCCCTGCTTGTTCTTGTGAATGAGACCTCTTATGTAATGGAACAGAGGGGAGGAGTCCCCTGGGAGATGGTATCTCAGTTTGAGCCAATGTTTAAAAAAATCTCAATCGTCAATGCTTTTTAAATTTACGTGTGTTTGGTTTTTTATTCATTAATCCAGAAACTATTTCATTTCTTGAGTGTCTACTAAGCACTTGGCAGTGCAGCTGAAGGTGTTAGGAGGGGAAGCGATGTGGGGGAAATCTGGGCAGACCTCCTGGAGAAGGAGGTCCTTGTACTCTTGGAGGCAGACACTTTAGCATGAGTAAAATCCCACAGGTGAGAAATTTGGAGACGACACAAAGAAGATGGGAAGGAACACAGAAGGGGAGCCATGTGGCTTCAAGGAAAAGGCCGTCTCCCCCTTTTTAATTTGCTACTTCTAATTTACTGTGAATTTAGAAACCAAATATCAGGGATGTTAGAACTGTGTGTAAAATAAAGCACGAAGACGTAAACAACCTCGGAGTGAGCATGTGCGAGCGGAAGGCAGGAATGGCGGACAGGGCTCGGACCCCTCAGAAGCAGCTCCGTGGGCCGGCTCAGCTTGGCAGTGTCTTGGTTGGGTGAGGTACGAGCTAACACCTGCCCCCACACAGAATCCAGGAGCTAGGCACACAGGGACAGAAAGAGGTCCTACGCACAGAGAAGCGCCTGTTATGGTCCCTGCACTGCCACTAAATCCCAGCCCACACGCCTTCAGCCCAGCTACCACCGACTGGCCCAGGGCCTTCATTTTGGTGCTAGAGGCGGGGGGCGAGGAGTGCCCACAGCTGATTCTCCTTAGAGCTGAGTCAGTCTCTCTCTCTCTCTCTCTCTCTCTCTCTCTCTCTCTCTCTCCTCCAGCTCTCCAGGAGGAGCCTCAGGGCCTGGGGAGCTAGATTCTAACTGGGGGCTCCTGCAGCCAGAGTCTGAGAGGAGTCGAGGAAGAGCCGCAGCCAGAGCTAGCAGCGCAGAAAGTGGAGACCAAGAGGCTCAGGGACGACGGACGAGCTAGACGCCCTTGGGAAAGACCGGCGACCTCACCAGGCTGTCACAGGGCGCCCTTCCTTGCTCTGTGCCCTGCCCCCCCCCCCGCCCCAGGTCTCGTACCCCCCAGAGCCCTGGAGCGGTAGCGCGCCCCCCGGAGGCCCAGTGGGGCTACCCAGTCTCCCCGCCGCTTTGCAGCACACCGCCCTCCGTGCCGTTGCTCCTGGTCGCGCAGTCCGGGGCGGGGGGCGGGGCACGAGGGGTGCGGGCGCACCCCGCCAAGGGTTCTTACCTCAGCGCGAGGGTCCGTCCGACCAAGCTCGGTTTGCTGCTGGGACTGCGGGGCCGGGGAGGCTCCCACGGACGCGGCTCGCGCCTCCCCCCGCCCCGAGCCCCCAGACCCTACGGTGGCCCCGAGCGGGGGCGCCGGGACCAGGGGACAGGCGCCGCGCCGGCGGGAGGAGGCGGCTCCCGCGGGGCGCGGTGGGGCGGGGCGGGGGCGTCTGCCGGGCCCCGCCCGGAGGGGACTTGGGAGCGATTATCTGGAAGAACAAAGGCAGCAGGGGAAGGCTCGGAGCCCCCCGGCCTGGCCCTGAACTTGAACTTGTACTTGACACTTCGTCCGGAAGGTGGCGAGGGAACCCATCTGAGCTCGGACGGGGGCTCAGCCGTTCACCTCACGTCCCGGGGAGGGGGCGAGCCCGTCCCCCTCGGCGCCGGGTGGGAGCCTGGCATGCCCAGGTGCCCCCAGGCCCGGTGCGCCCCCAAAGTGCCTTAGACCCGAGGGCCCTGGCGTCCCCGCGTCCCCCGAGAGAGTCGGGGTGCGGACGAGGCCCTCTGGGTCTCCGGCCGCGAGCAGTGGGCCGGGGCCCTGCGCCCCGCCCCGCCCCCGCAACTCCCACCCCACTGTGGGCCCGGGCCGCAGCCGTGGCTGCGCGGGGCTGGCCGGATTCTCTGCACGTCGCGTCGGCGGCCGCTATTCAGCCGCTAATTGAACGTTAATGGCAGGTGCGGATGAGGTCACCGGAGCTGGCTTTTCTCACACATTTTTCATGCAAATTCGCGAAACTCTAAACAAATTTAAATAAAAAGCTCTTTGTGCCGCGCGCGCCCCTCAGTCCTCTCCCTCCCGCCCGGGGTTCTGACTCCTCCCGGGGCCCTGAGGCCGAGCCTGCTGCCCGGCGGAGCGCGGCCCGAAGGGGGAGCCGGGCGCCCCGGGGAGCGCCGCCTGCCGGCCAGTGGTGTACACCCCGCCGCGCCGCTGGTGGCCAAACGCGCCCGGGCTGCCGTGGGGCCCGTGTGAGAGACGTTTCCCTGGCGTCGTGGGACAGGGCCAGGCCGGTGACGTGCGGGACCCTCAGGGTGGCAGTGTGGGCAGTGGTTAAGTGCCTGGCATCTGGACAGGCGTTCGTGCGGGCATACTGGCTACACCCACACCTGCACCCAGGGGCCACCTTGGTCGCCTTACTCGGCCTCATTCTCTCCGTTGGTTAAATAGGATAGTTGGTTAAGTAAGATAGTGGCCAGTTATGCATATGTATATCTGAGGCTTAAACCATGATTTAGGACATGAACCAGCACTTAGACTAGTGCCTGGGCCAAGAAAGTGTCGATTATCATCTGGGCTCCAAGGGCCTTGTGAGAATGAATGCTGTGATTCTGCGCATACATAGAATGGCTTTCAGATTTACGGTCCCCTGCATCCCATTCTGGTCACAGAGACGAGATCAGGAGCCCCATTCCAATGCTTCTCTCACTATGTGTGGCTCAGCCCTCAGCGGTGTGGCTTTGCCTCTTAACCTCTGTTTCCTAGTCTGTAAAATGGGACTAAGTCTGGTGGAGTCATTGTGAGGATTAAATGAGAAACACTGATGGCGAGAGGAGGAGCTTGGGAGCTACCTCCCAACCTGGAACCTGGCAGTACACCTGATTGCGGCCCTCAAGGTTACAGGCAGGCCCTCGGCCAGCCAGCAGCCTTCATCCTCTTCCCCAAAGGACCCTAGCCCAGGTCAGGGAGATAGACTTTCCAAGGCCTTGCTCCACTCTTCCCATCCACACCAGGTCCCCTCCACACTCCCACACACCATACATTTTCTTTGCTACTGGCTAAATCATACTTTCCTCATTCATGAGCTCCCAGAAAAACTGACCAGAGACAGGGATATTTCAAAGAAACATCATTTATTGTGGGCTGGGAAGACAGAGGCAGGGGATTCACAGGATAGGAAGAGGCCTGTCCCAGAATTAGCCCTGGTCTCCCCTCAGGACCTTCTGGGGGACCCACTGGGCTTGGAGTGGCCCAGTGGTTCAAGTTGCCTGGGTGAGGCCTCTCCTTTCCCATTTCTGCGTCTGCACCTTCAGCTTTCCCTCACCCTCCCATCAGGCCGGACGCTGGGAAGCATGAGGGCAAAACTGGGCATGTCCTTGTGTTCCTGCCAGGCCCCTTCCGCTCAAGGAAGAAGCAGAACCTGCAGGAGTGCAGATGACCGGCAGCCAGGGTACTGTGAGGCTGTGGCATCTAAGTGACCTCAGACCTCCCCCACTCCCACTTCCACCAGGTAGAGACCCTGGACCTTCCCCAGGACTCTGCCCCAGCTCTCCGGTGCTCACTTAGGCTTCTCGTGACCAGCTGGGCAGCATCTTTGTTTCCAGGCCACCACCTCCAGGAAGCCCATTGGGACAATCCTACTGCCCCTGGACAACTCTGGAGGAGAGGCTATACTACCAGACAAGACAAAAGCCCCAATTGTGAAAGGCCCTATAATCCCCCATCCCCCACTCCACTGCCCAGGCCAGGGCTGGGCACACTGCAGGAGATAGATGGCATTAGGTGAAACTGGGGGAGGACCTCAGGCAAAGGACCATTTTTGGTTACCTTGCAGGAGAGGGGTTAATATCTCTATGCGTGGGGATTGGCAAGGAGGCCTTGCAGCTTTGGGGACCCCCTTTATGCCGCCAGGCCAAACAGGATTGCTTTGGGATTAGGAGTACAGACTTTAGAGTCCAAGAGACTTGGTTTTGAACCTCAGTTCTGGCACTAACTGTGTGTGTGGCTTGGGACTGATACCTTAACTTTTCTGTGCCTCATTGTCCTCATCCCTAAAATGAATGTGCCAATAATACTTGCAGCCCACGGAGTTACAAGGAGTCACCATTCCTCATGTGGTCATTCTTAATGCTTCTTTCCTCCTTTCTCCGCTGGCCCCACAGCTGATTTGAGGTGACCATTGCTACCACCCAGGCCCCAGGGATTCCTGGGGGGGTCCCTACAGCTGCTCAGTCTGGGTCTGTGGTGCTTCTTTTCCCTGCCCCTCTCAGGCCATGGCGGGTGGGGTGGGGGCTGGCGCCCTGGGGAGCTCCTGGGGCGGCTGGCCCCAGCCTTCAGTGGGTATAGCCCACCCCACGCTGCCTCCTGGAGACATTTGCTGGTCCATTTACTTTTTGGAGGGGGCAGGGGTGAAGCAGATAAAGGAAGCGATTGGCACTGGGCGCCAGCATTCAGGACGGTGATGTCTCTCTCATGAAACACGCGGCTTATGCAAATTGGGCCTTTCACAGCTGCGTCCATTCCCTCTGCTGGCCCAAGCCCAACCAGCCCCCCAGTATGATGATACCTCTACTGGGCAGCAGGGGCAGAGGAAGGGGGCATCTCCTTCCCAACCCTGGGCCCAGCCCAGCCCCGCGACTGGACTGGTTGGTGTGCTGGGGGAGGTGGCTAGGCTGGGGCTTCCAAGGTCCTCTCCCAAGAAGGCAGCTCTGGAAGGCAGAGGGGTAAGGTCTGCTCCCAGTGAAACAGGGAACCCCCCCAACCTCCTTACTGCTAAGGAGCTCAGACAAACCAATCAGCTACTCTTCCACATGGTGAAATTGGAATAACGATTTCCACCGAGGCAAGACCCAGAGATACTAAGCCTGGCACTTAGTAGACTTTTAATAAACCACAGTAGCCATGACGATGATGATGTGTGCTTCTTAGGCCTGAAAACGGCCAATGGCATTTTCTGGGATGTTTTTTTCCTGCAACATCACCACCATCCTCTTGGAGCTCTTACCCTAAGTTGGTTAATCAAAGTTAAGCCTATTATATTAAATTGTGTCTTTGAAATTTTTCAATAAAAGTATTCCATGAGCACGGAAAGAACATATAACAGTTCAGAAGGCATCTGTCCATCCCCACTCCCCAGAGACAGCCTTCCAATACATATTTCCAGAAACTCCTCAAATGTAAGCATACTACAACTGACTTTTAAATACACATTAATAAGATCATACTCTATTGCCTGTTCTGCAATTTATTCTCCTCGTGCAACAATATATACTGGTCAACCTTCCATATCAGCTTATAGAGAGATCTACCACAGTGATTTTTTCAGTTGCATAATATTCCACAGTATGAATGGATCATAGGTTCATTTCCATGTTCTTACAATCTTAAAAAGAAAATGCTCTGACAAACATTCTTGTACATACTTCTTTGGAAGTTTTTACATATATAACCACAGAGTAAATTCCTAGCAGTGTAATTTGCTTGTGACTAAGTATAATGTCTTTTACATTCTGATACTGCCGCATTACAGAATATACCGTACGATTTACATTCTGCAACCAACAGTATTTGAGAGTGTCTTAAAATAGACACATGATGGTAGAGAAAGGCACCAAAATAGCCAGCTGTGTGAGATCCAGGCTATGGAGACAACTAAGGAGCCCTCTGAGAATGGGCCTGTTGTCCCGAGGGCCCTGGCCCATGGCTTCCTCCTGTGCAGGCTTGTGCGCGCTGGTGGCCCAGGGGTACCCTGAGTCAGAGGGGAGTGAGGCCCACAAGGGTGCTGGGAGCAGAGAACGGGCCAGCATGGCTAGAGTCCCGCCTGAATGGTTTCCTGTGGCCATTGTCTCTGCCCTGCCTGGTCTCCTTGGGGGGAGTTTATTTAGGGGCCTCTGGAGAGGGGGTTGGGCAGGAGGCAGAGGAGGGTGTAGTCCTCACCAAAGGCACCCAGGAATGTGTCACAGGAGGGAAAGAAAGAGGAAGGGGGGATCCCATCCCTGGGAGAGACGGGACGTCAAGAACCCCTGACTAATGAATAGTGAGTTTGCCCTTGAACCTCACTGGGCTTCGCCATTCTCAGGCACAGAACAAGAGCCGAGACACGTCTGAGCCCAGCTGCACGGGGACGGCGGCGGTTCATCTCAGACACTTTGACAGGCCGGGCCTTTTCCCTGCATAGCTCAGATCTGCCTCCCGGCTCCCGTGGCAACAGCACAGAGGCATGGCTCCCAGGTCCAGGCCCTGCCTGCTGTGAGCAGGAGGAGGGAGGAAGAGGAGCACCAAGGGGAGGACAGCTGGGGAGAGGGAGTCATTAACTCCTAGAAGGCTGGAGCCCCTGGCTTTGGCAACCTCCCAGCGTGCTGCCCTCACTCCTCTGGGGTGGAAATACGGATGGCAAAGAGCTGCAGCTTGCTGGAGGCCTGGTCAGAGGCCCTCAGACCTGGAAGAGGCACACGGTGTGACAAGGGCAGAAATGGGAGCCCACAGGCCAAAGGCCAAGGCCCCTCCCTGCAGGATGGTCGGGGGATGTCTCCCCAGGTCCTTTGCCAAGTCCCAGATGGGCAGGGATGGGAGCAGAGTTTGCACCTCTGCCCAAGGCCGCCTCCTCCATCCGGGCCTCTGACCGCCGCAGCCTCAGGACGGTGGCTCCTGCATCTTCCCTTTCTGCTTGGCTTTTCCCCTGCCAAGGACCTCCCATGTCCTGGAGTGGCATGGCTCTGGATTCCAATCCTGTGACCTTGGCAAGACCCACAGTTCCTGTCTCCATCTCCAGAGAAGCTGAAAAGAGGCTGTCCCATCACACTTCACAGGACAATCTAAAGATAAGAGAATAATATGTGAGAAGGAGCTTTGCACTCTAGGGAGGAAGGTGTCCTATAAATCTCATTCGGGTATTATTAGGGCTGAAAGTAGGTATTTCTGCTCCCTGGGGCTGGGGAGAGGAGCTCCCCCGAGGTTGTTGCAGAACCTCCCCAGCACAGCAGGCCTGAAACTCAAAGGCAAGAGGTCAGGAAAGACAACGGCTTGTGTCCGTGGCCTCTGGGACCCCTGGGTTCAGCTGGCGCTGGGAGGTGAAAGAGTGACCATATAATTTCAAGGTGTTTTACCTGTATTATCTCTAGGCATCACTGCAACTTGATGAAAAAGGTGTGGTTATTCTCATTTTAGACATAAGGAAACAGGCTCAGAGAGGTAAAGGGCTGGCCCTAGGTGCCACTGGCCCAAATCCACCTGACTCCATGGCCCACGCTCACGCCCACACCATGGCAGAGCCACCTGGCCCAAGGCCGCTGGGGAGAGGGGCCGGGTGCTTAGAGCTTCCGAGTCTAAAGGCCCTAGCCCGGGGAAGCAGGGTGGGGTGAGCCCCAAGGGGAACACTGTGAAACCACCCTGAGGGCCAGCCGGTGGCAAACAGAGCCACCAGGGCAACACTTGTCAGAAGAAAGAGAAACAGCAGAGAAGGCTCCCGATCAGAGGCTGGGAGCAAAGGCAAAGATGTGCTCTCCGGCCTGAGTCTTGCTCCAGGGCAGACCACCACCCGGCTTCATGTCACTTGCCCGGCACTGAGCAGGGTTTTCACGTTTGTAGGCTCTGGTGAAGGTTCCTCCCTGCATCTCAGGGCAACTTGAAGGGAACCCCGGTGGCTGGGTTTCCTGTGAGCCAGAGGGCTGGGGGTACAGACCGCTGGCAGGTCACAGAGGAGCAAAAGGAGGAACAACGTGCAGATTATAAAATGTCACAGCTAAAAGGAGCCTTCTATTCCATTCCATCCAATGCTTCTTTTCCAGGTCCAGTAAGGGAGCTGGTTCACTCAAAGCTATTCATATTCAGTAGGAAGACGGGCCGGGGTCCAAGTCTCTGACTTCCAGGTGAGTGGGGCTGTGTCTTCCTAGGCCCTGGTCACTCTACCAGGCCATCCTGGGCCCTCAACGGCAAGGATTTCACCCAATGAGGCAAAAAGAAGGACCAGGTAAAAGGAGCTACTGTTGGCAAAGCATGCCAGGTGTCAAGGGGTGAAACCTTCCTGAAGGAGAGAACCCTGCTCCACACCTCTACCAGCACCAGCACCCCACTCCTCAACTACACAGCCAGACAATAGCAGCCACGAACATCCCTGGCTGAGGACGAAACAGGCCGGGGGGAGTGGATCAGAATGCAGACAGGCCCCTAATCCCGACCCACGATGCTTCTGAGACGAAGAAACAGGAAGGGGCAGCAACTCTGAGGGATATAAGGAGGGTGAGAGCCACCAGAAGCTTGTCCCCACAGAGCTTGGTGGCAGAGCAATAGCCAGGGCAGGGCCCGAAGCTGGGAAGGCCCTCAGCTCACGGTGCTGTGTTGCTGGGTCCTCTGCCAGGTGGGGCATGGGGCCCCATGCCAGGCCAACCTGAGCTGCTCAGAATGCAAAGGAGATCCAGGGCTCCCACATCCTCCAACCTCGTCAGGAACTGCCCTCGAGGGAAGTCTGCGTGCTTGCTGATGAACAGACACGTGATGGGGCAGAAAGACACAAAGACAAATGAACTTATTCCAGCCCAGCTGTGCCCTCCTCCCTGGGCTGATGACTTGCACCAGCTGCCATTGTGACTGGCCAGTGCCCATGGTTAAATATTCTGTATATCGTCGCTGTCCTCATCCCTCAGATCCCAGCCATATCAACCGACCTTGAGAAGCTCAACGCCTTCATACCTGCCCCACACCTAACGGGGAAAAGGGAGAAGGAAAATGAACCCTGTTTAGTGTTTCCCATGTACTTAACACTCCTCACAGCAGCTCAGGGCTAGGGATTACTCTTCCCATTTTACAGATGATGGCTGAGAGACTCCGAGAGGCAGCAGGGAGCTGGCGCACAGGGATATCAGAAGCAGAGCTCCAATCTGGGCCTCCGCCCGCAGCATCTCCTCCGTCCCTCCTCTCCAGCTCAAGCCCCAGGCTGGGGCCACCCTGGCCTGGTGCACCAGAAGCCTCCAAACCACGTGGGTTTGTGCTCAGCATCTCTGCCTCAATTTCCTACCTCCCCAGAGTTCTCTCAGGGCTGCTCTGTCGAAGCTGGTGAGCAGGGGAGGCACGCTGCCCAGCCTATCTGATTAGTTCCAGAACAAATCCCTCTCTTCTGACCAGCCCGGACAGGTTGCTGGGGGAAGGAATCCCTACCAGTCACAGCTGTCTATTTCTACCTGGAAAAGGGAGCCGGAGGCCTTGGAGGCTGGGTAAGGGTGGGGACAGCTACTGAACAATAAAACCCTAGCCACGCAGACATGGCTGGAGAGCCTCAGTCTTGGGAGTTTTCTTCCAGAGGAACAAAGCAGACATGGCTGGAGAGCCTCAGTCTTGGGAGTTTTCTTCCAGAGGAACAAAGAAGAAGGTGACACTGGCTGCCTGCGGGGCCTGTGCCCCAGCCTTCCACTGGGCACCACTCATGCTGGGTCCAGCCTCAGGAGGGGGAGTCGCGCTTGGAATGTGATTCCCTGGCTTTGCGTGACGCTCGGTTAGCGGTGCGCAACTCCCAAGATCCCCCGTCACCTCCTAAAGCCTCTGCCAGCCCGCCCCCCACCACCACGCTGATCACCAGATTAAGGAGCTCAGGGCTACAGCTGAGGCAGCGAAAACCGGGAGGGGAGGGGAGGGGCAGGGAGGGCAGCGGGCAGCCTCCCAAGGCCCTGCCTCTCCTCTCTCCCCCACTCCTGCTGTGGGCCCTATTCTCTATTCCTGCCATGAGCTCTCATCTCTGTACTCTTCCTCACTGAGCTCCTGCGTACCGCCACCCTCCCCAGAGATACCCAGCTGGAGCTCGGGGCAGCCCAGGAGACTGGGAGAGGGGTGGCACCAGAGAGGTGGAGGGGAACAGCAGTGATGGTGAGGGTACAGGGCCGAGGGGACCCAGGGCCTCCTTGCCAGGACTGGGCGCCACCAAGGGTGATCCCAGAGGGTCCCTCTGGCCAGGTGCATCCCACCTCCCACACACGTGAGAAGAGAGCAGGAAGGACTGCCAGAGATGGGGGAGGCTGGCAAAGGACAAGAGGAGGAATCTGGACATTCAAAGCTTTTTCCTAAGAGCCCAGCATTTCCTGAACCAAAGTCATCCCAACTCATTTAAATCACAAACACAGGACAAGAAGTTCCCTTCTATATGCATGCTGTCACCAGCTCTGTAAGAAATGAGATGGGATGGGTCCATCCATGATAAAGACTCCTCAGGAAGAAACTGGAGGTTTTGGCTTTCTAGATGGTGAGCACCCCAGGCTTGCCCTTTCAATTACCCAGATGCAGTGGCAAGAGGGCTGGGCCACTGGGATTGAGTGGGGGAAAAGCCAGGGAGGGCCTGAGAGCCAGACCCCCTGATCACTGGATCCTGAGACCCCTGACTTGGACAAGAGGGGCCATGGCCCATGTCCCCCACCGCCTCTCGATGTTACTGGGAGGAGCTGTGGAGAGCTTGAGATTCTGAAGGCAGTATCCAGAAAGTTGTCTAAAGGCTCAGTTCAGCAGGCATCCAGCCCCTTCTCAGCCCTGTCCCCTATGCCAGGGCCTGCAGGGGGCGACCAGGACACACCCAGGGTCCTGGCCAGCAGCTGCTCTCACTCCAGCTTCTCCTTTGCTGCCACTGCCAAGCTCCCTTCTGTTGGGTAGGGGCGGGAGGAGAAGGGCTTGGGTTGCTAACAGGGGCTCTGTGAGGGCTTGGGCAGAGACACTCTGCCAGCTCCTGATCCCCTACCCACTCCAAAAACGGAGGCTCACACTCCAGTGTCAAGGGAAATGAAATCCTTCCCACGATACCCTTCTTCACCCCTGGCCAGAATACACTGGTCCTGTTCCTGTCCTTGTGCTAAACCAGCGAGTGCGACATCAACACAGCTTTGCAATGATCACCGTCACAGACTTTCTGAGCTAGAAGGGACCAAGAGATTCCTGAGTTCAACTCGCACATTTTGCCAGTGAGAACACTAAGATTCAGGGTGTGGGGGAGAACTGGCCCGCCGGAGGTCACACAGCAAGCCAGGGGCAAGAACATGCCTCATGCCTGTCTACCAGACCCCTCTCCTGTTCAGAGCCTGAAAGAGGGCTTCTCCACCATATCCCAAATAAGATCCTGGCCCAAATGTGGGCAGTGGGGGTCTGGGGCCAAGGGAGGCCGTAATGCGATAAGCAGACTGGCCATCTGGCTCAGGGACGGAGGAGAGCCCAGACTGGCCGCTTCTGCTGCCCGTCCCGGGGGGCCCTGTGTCACGAGAGACAGACTGCCAGATGGACAGGCACTGGCCTGGGTCTGGGTGGAAGCCAGTGAGTTCCCTGTAGTCAGAGCTAACCAACTTTCCGACGTGGTAGGGGAAGAATGGAGGAGCATGGGGAGCAAAGCCAGGCCCCCCCAAAGGGCAGAGAGACAGAAAAGCATGATGAGGAAGCCGGGATTCCCACCCAGGCTCAGAGCCTGGCTCCCCAGGTAGGCCCAGCCTCGCTCAGCTCCACAGCCACAAACAGGTCCCCCTCCCGGGGAAAGGCAAACACATCTCCCCTGGCACCTTCTCAGACATGCATGCAAAACTAATTAACATGGGGAGACATGCGAGCAGCCGGCCAGCTCCACACCCTCGAGTCCACGCAAACAAGGCGAGCCCTTGTCCGGGGGACGTGCACAAAGCTTTGTTGCTAATTTAGGCATCTGTCTCTGTCTGGCCTGGTCCTCCTGCCTGCGCTGGGGTTTTTCCCAGCCCCTCGGACAATGCTGGGAACGGGCCCGCCGATCCCTTATTCAAATCACACCCAGGACAATGAGCTCATTGTGCAGGCCACAGAAAAGGGGATGCTGGGGTGGGGGGGGGCATCGGGAGAGGAGAAGGGTGGGGGGGTGAAGAAAATGGGAACCCAGGAAAGTGTTTACTAACACAGCCCCTGCAGCTGCTTGGGCCCCTCTCCCCTCCCCCGCCTGGCTGGCAGCTGGGGAGAAGTCCCGAGGTGGGGGCCCCGGAGTGTATGAGGGGCCAGCAGTCAGCAAAGTCTGGCTCAAACCTCCACCTTCGACAGTCTGCAGCTACCCCTGCATGTCTATGACCAGACACATTTTTTTATAGACTGGTTTGGGGGTTCTTTTCATTTCTTACTGCAGACTGAGCCGTGTAACGCCCAGATCCTCACTGCAGAGGAGGAGACGGGGCTGGGGGGAGAGGTGCTGGCGGCTGTGCGGGGTGGGACCTGCTGTCTCGGCCATTGTCTTCAGGCAACGTTTCATTTTCTCCTCCTTCCCAGCTAATAAATTAGAGAGGAGACCGTGAGCTGCGAAGGGACAGGCTCCCCACGGACGGCGGGCTGGCGGGCGGGCGGGCAGGCAAGTCTGTGAGCTCACGGCAGATGGGGCTCCCCCAGCCCAGCGGCTGCTCACGGCACACCTGGTCAGACACTCGCATCAGCCCACACAATGAGCACCGTCAAGAAAACCACACACACACACAAACACACACGCACGCACGTGTGTGTGTACATATATACACACATCTATATAAATCTCCCGAGATCCCTGAGGGGGTAGATGGGGCTTTGAAATGCCCTCCCTCCTACCAACAGCCCCCAGCTCCTTGTCCCACTGAGCGGCCCAGACAGGCCGATGTAAACAGACACACACAGCCTGACACTGACACGCAGACACAAAAAGAAACACACACACCCAGAGGCAGCCCCAGACACACACACTGACAATAGTGTAATGAATGCAAGACCGGAGCGCATTCAGTCAAAAGCCCATAGTGCCGCTCGCCCAGCACCAGGGTGGCTGGAAGGTTACGGAGAGGCTGCAAGCTGGCTCCTGCCGACCTCCTCCCTTGCTCCGTCTCCCAGGACCTCTAGCTACACGGGAGGCGGAGTAAAACGCCATTCTAGGCATCCAGATGGAAGCAAATGCCTCTTGAGACAGAAAAGTTTGGCATTGGTCTCCGCTTTTAGTCAGTCTGAACTGCCCTGAAGAATTTTTTTCTTTAATACTGTTTAAAGTCATTATTAATTATCCTGAATTTCAAGAGGGTGTGTCTTAAAGCTGGGGCACAGTGACCCTGGCTGGCGTCCTTTCCCCATGCAGTAGAATCCACAGGTTGGGGTGATTTCTTCCTTGTGAGCAGGGTATGTAGGATAAAGAGGAACACAAATGGTTTACAGCTCAGAGACCCTTTAAATGTGCTTCTAAGGATAAAGGAGAAGAGGTGGCTCCCTCTCCGCTGGCCCAGAGGCGTGGGAATGGATTAGGTCGAACCACACGAAGTTACCAATATTTGACTGGTTTAGATCTATGAAAGAGAAATTGCATACAGGTCAACCTCACAGGCAGCTGGTTCCGTGAACCATCAGGGGTGTTTTCCTTTTTATTTCCTCCCCAAACTGGGTTATTTTATTCCTGAAGAAGAAAAAAGCAACAGTAACCCAAGACCCAAATCAACCTCGGGCTACCCGTCTACAGCCGCAAACTACTTCGTGCACAGAGTCTGGAGCGGCCACTGGAATGACCCGTGCACCCGCACCTGCACACACACAGGTGCACACACGTGCACACGCACACACGCACACAGCTCGCGGCCTGCATCAGGCCAGGACCCACCTTCAGATGCTTCCTCCAGCGCTCCTGCTTCCCCTTTCCCTGTCTTCAGATTCTGGAATGTGTCCTGGAGGGGACAGAAGGAACACGAAAGGAAACGGGACCACGTGCCCCTGGCTTCTCCTCTAGAGGAGTGTCAGGGGCTAGCCTGGGTGTCTACGCTCGCACTTGGTCCTGGAGGAAAGGTCAACCTCGAAGCTTCATCACTAGAGCACGTACTGTCAACTGGCTATCCAATATAAGCCCAAGGCCAGTCTGTGCATGTGACATTCATGCAGACTACCTCTCAAAGAGCCACATAAGGGAAGCCAGAAGGGCCCTGAGGCCGCCCAGTGTAGGGAAGGCCCACTCCTTGCCAGCGTCTGGATAACCATGTCTGGTCACTCACTGCATCGTCCTGGGAAATCACTCTCTCAAACGTCTCTGGGTTCCCAGGGAAGGAGAGGTGGAAGGTTCTGGAAGCAGAGTGAAGAACTACTCTGTATCTCACTACCTGCTTCTTACTTGCCCCCCGAGGAAAGCCTGCTTGACGTTTGCTCATCCTGGCCACAGGCAGCAGGTGGCTGGTCCACACATAAGCTGAGGGAAGACACTTCCCCAGAGAGTCTTCCAGTGGCCAAGGACCTGGGGCTCCATTCAAAGACCTGGAGTGACCTTCCACGAAGATGGTCCCTGCTGTATCTTTGACAAGTACTTTAACCAAAAATATCACATAAGTTCTAGAGTTTTACCTTTCTAAACACACACACACACACACACACACACACACTGACTTCAACAAGAAAACCACCAAAGTAAGTAGTAATAAAATAAAATCTGTTTGGTCTTCCCGTTCCTGGGGACAAGGGACAGAATGACAGAACCTGCAGTCTGGGCATTAGGACTTGTGGATTCATTTGCAGGGCAGGCCCCAGCCTAGGCGCTACATGAATGACTCTTCCAAACCCCAGAGGTGTTGAGAGGAGGCAGCTGGGTGCCCACTGTTGCCATATGCAGGCTTACCTGCCAACCATTCTACTCAGGATCCAGTCTGAGCAGAACCAGGAGAAGATTCTGGCTTGGATGCCCCAAACAGTATCTGGTTTCTTTCAAGGAAGAGAAACCTTCTGTATGTGAATTCACCCGGATGTAATTTATTATTTGATTGCGTTTAAGATGTTCCTTACCAATCTCACACGGAAATCTCAATAGGTTACTGCTATACTGATTTCTAAGATCAAAGTTGTTTCTTCAATGAAGAAAAGGCAACTGAGATCTCACAGTTTCTATATAGAACGAATGGAATCTGGAAAATTAAAGTTCTAGCCCAGGCTAAATGGCAACTTAAGGTCACCATAGGAAACGCATGAAATGGCCTCTGACTCTCCCAGGCTCTTGGGCCACGGAGAGGGGCAGGGAGGCCAGGAAGCTGCCAACTGGTGAGAACTGTCAGCCGTCCGGTGCCCGTTCATCCAGCACCCCTCCCCCCAGCCTGGCCTTCCCATCCTGGACGGATGGGTGAGGTTCAAACTGTATTACACAAGTTTGAAGTGCTGAGCAAGAGGCTGTGGTTTGCTTCTCTGCATCCCCAAGGCATTGCCCAGAGCCTGACACATAGTGCTTGGTCAATAAATGTTGAATGGATAAATGAAGGCAATAGAAAAAATACAGTCTGGCACGGGAAGACTTCCAATTCCTGAGCTCCATGGCTCCCTTGCAAACTGACTTATGGCTCCACGGCATAGTCCAGGCCAAGAGCCATCAGAGGTGAGAGAGGCCAGGGCAGGTGTAACCGCTCAGCTCAGGCTAGCCTGGCAGCCCTCCCACGCCGATCTTATACATGGTGATGAGACCACCTCCCTTAGTCTGCCCTCCACCATCTGACCTGCTCTACTGTACCCAGATTTCTGGCCCAGTCCTGCAGGAGTCTACCCTGCTGCTCCATCCACCTTCAAACTTTTGGGAAGGAGTCTCCTTCCCCCACTCAGCCTAGGAGACCTGTTTGGGTCCAGTGAGCCTTCTCTGATGACCCCACTCCAGATGAAGTCCTCCTCTCTTAACTCCTGAAGTCTGAGTCAAGCTATCACCCCTTGAATGTGTGCCTTATTAGGCTGGTTTCTGCTCTGAGGGGTCAGGGAGCAGGTCAGGGCTTCTCTGGGTTTCTCTCTGTACAGGAGCTTGGAGCTTATGCATGGTCGGTAATCGCCAAGACTTATTCTAGTGACTGACCTAGAGCTGAGCCCGAACCTTCGCTGGCTGCTCTCCCTGCGCCTCCACTCGTCACCAACGTGCAGCCCACCAGTGAGATGGTCACGCATAGCACAGCCTTGCTGGTTCATGCGTGCTCAGCCCACCCCCACCCCTCCAGTGCATTCACACCCATCCTATAACAGCAGCAGGTGGGGGACGCAAACTGACATTTCTCGAGTGCCACAAGCTCAGTATTACTATCCCCAATTTTACAGATGAGAAAACTGGCTCAGAGAGAAGGGAAATCATGTGTCTGAAAGGATCTGAACTAAATCAGACAGACCCCCGATGCCCACTGGGCCTCACGCTCTGCTTCCCACCACCATGATCTCAAAGCCTGCAATCTGATAACAGAAGAGAGAACAACGGGCTGGAAACAACTGAAAATGGGGTAAAGGAGGCTGCAGGCCCAACAGAAAGGGGTGGCTGTCAACCTGAGCCCTTCCTCTCCTTACTGCCCCTCTCCCTAGCGCTCCCCAAGGAAGTGACACACCCTTGGAGGCATCTCCCACCTCTCCTGTCCCGTGCCACCAAACTCAGGGGTAGGAAGAAGGTCTAGCATTCTCTGCTTAAGGACCAGGTAAGACTGGACAGAGGACGTGGATCCCTTTCCCTCCTCCAGAAGACTCAGTGCTATCTCAGGGGGATGTAACATTCTCGAAAGCAGAGGCTCAACCTTGCCCTGGGTGGGTACAATCCCTTGGCACCATGGCCAGACTGGCAGACTTCGACCAACCCCTGATTTTCCAGACTGAGCCACAGCCAGGCTACAGTTTACACTGACAAAAGCCAGGATTGGGTGAGACACTTCTCACCCCTCCTAGTGCCTCCCCAAGTCTCCCGAGGGGCCCAGCACCGAGCCTTCCTACCCACTACCTGTTTCCTTCCCCTCCAGGTGCACTGTCAGCCCAAAGCAGGAAACACTACAGAGCCACCCTCTAGTCACTGAAATAAACTCATGCTGTTCCCCAAAGCCCAGGCCGACTCCTTGGGAGATGAGGACCCACGGGGGACACAGACTACCACCGACTCAAGGGTTGTAGCTTCTGAGACATACCCCATGCAATCACCCCATGACATCTGGCCTAGAGAAGAAGGGCAGACCCTAGATTACATTTACCACTCTTTCTGCTCCCCAAGAGACAGGCCTTAAAGAAGATAAAGTGTGCGGTGTGTTAGCACAGAACTTGGCACAGCATAAGTGCTCAATAAATGGTTCCTGTCGCCATTATCATGACTCATTATGATTTCCTGGCTGCCCATTCCTCACCTCCCAGGCTCATGTGAGGAGCTGTCTTTTCATAAACTCAAGGCTTACCGAGGCTGGGAGACCATCAATGGAGTCCCAGGTTTCCAGTGCAAGAAACTGGAGCTCCTGAGGGGGAAAGGGGGCTGGAGGCAAGGCTGGACCCACAGCCAGGAGTCCTCTGAGGTTGGAAGACCCCTCTGCCCTCTGACAGCAGGATGAGCCCAGCACCTCCCCAGAAAATCTCTCTGAAGACCCGAGGCCTGGCAGGGAGCCAGGGCAGGAGGCCTCTCAAAGAAGATGAAGAAGACGCTGGCTCTGAGCCAAGGCGCATCCCAGAAGCTTCAGCTCGCAGAGAGCAGCACAGGCTGAGGGGAGGAGGGGCAGCCAGGAGAGGGGCAACGGAGAGCCCTGGGGCCAAAGGAAACCTGCTTAAAGTGGGTTTGGCACAAACTTGGGTTGCACAGCCGCCTTCCCATGCCCTGTGGTTTCCACACACCTGGGAGACTATGAAATCACTGCAAGGACAGGGATAGGGGCCTGGGGAGGCAGTCCACCCCCAGGACAACACTTCTGTCACCTACATCGGTGCCCATACAAACTCCATGGGGCACTGCTAAACCTTCATCCAAAGACTCCTGGGGTTACCTGTTGGCTCTCTTCCCCCCTACCCTAGACTCTGAAAAACAACGCTGCGTGTAGATTCAGACCTTCTGCCTCCAAGGACTGTGGGGTAACCCCCACTTACCTGAAGCTCTCGAGTGGCCTCCAGCCTGGCATTTCCATGGCCTTCTATACAGAGCTCTCTGTGGCCAGGGACCTTGCAGGGATAGACCAGGATTAGATACTGAACATCAGGGCTGGAAGAGATCTTAATTCTCTAGTCCAGGCCAATAAAATAGGAGCGGCACATATCATTTCAAATTTCCTAGAATCCGCACAAAAAAGTAAGAAGAAACATGTAAAACTAATTTTAATACTATATTGTATTTAACCCAATATCATCATTCCAGCATTGTTGCGCTGACCACATCTCATGAGATCAATAGGGGTCAGCATCCTGGACAGAAAGGCTCTTGACTCCAGCAACCTCCCTGTCTTTCGGATGGGAGGGGGCCCAAGTATCTCTAAGGAGTGGGCAGCCCGGTAGGAAGGAAAGCCTCGAACTCCATCCCTACAGCTGGGCCCATCAGCCTGTCCTTTCAGCCTCCCGATTCATACTCACTTATGAGATAGATGAGTTTACAATCAATCCAATTCAGGGGGACTGAGACATAAACCTGTTTGAAACAGACAACCTGGAGGGGAGAAGACATGGGTGTACTTGACATCACGGGCTCGGGAACAAAGACCAACAGAAAGGCACAGGAGGGAGGTTCTGCGTGACCTCTGCACTGGAGGCAGGTCTGGAGGCCCTCTGGGTGTGCCACCCCCGATCAGGGCCACCCGGCTTCTTCGAGTTGCAAATACCCACGCTCCGGCATTAGGGCTGGTGAATTTTCTACCACGTCTCCCTGGAGGAACTACCCACAAAAGCTCCTCTCTGCTTTAGAAGGCAAGAACAAGTCGTGCATTTACCCCGTGCTTCTAGTCTTCTTACTCTGAGTCGCCATGCCAACACACAGTCATAATTACCGAGGAACGCGCCAATAGTGGCAGCATTGACAAAGACACTATATCAGGGCCTGTGAGCTGAGCAAGGTCAGGCTCCTCGCGGCCCCCCAGCTTCCTGCCCACTTCCTTTATTCCACTCTGATCCATCTCTTTCCCTTCATTCTTTCTCTCCCACCCAGATGGTCTCTTATTATATTTTCTCTGCAAAGAAAGGCACTACAGCTTAGTGTATAAAACACTTTTATAGCAATTAGCAGACAGGTTCTCCTTTGAGTCCCGATTTTAACTTGTGGGAAAAGTCACTTTAACATCCAGGCCTCAGTTATTTTGCTGTGAATGGGGAGAGTATTTTGGACAGTGCCTATTCAGCAAGTGGGCGCCCGCATTTCATTCACCTCCTAGATTCAGGGGCTGCTGTGTATCTAGTGGGCTCTGAGATCTTCTTCACAAGCAGCACCAGAGGTACCAGAAGCTCAGAGAAACAAAAGAAGGTTCAGATCAGAGAAGGAGTTGGTTCTAATGCCCTGAGAACAGCAGGGCCTGTATCCCCTCCACCCCCACCCCAGGAAGGGTGCAAATCTCAGAAAAGGGGCCGGGAGCAGCTGAGGGGTGGGCTCTATCAGATTATAATAAGATGAACGGGATGGATGAGAACTATCAGGCTAAGTGACAAGCATCCTGAGGCCCCCAGTGGGAACAAGGACATGCACCCATTTAAAATGAGAGGTCAAGAAAAGAAGGCAGACAGCCACCACCCGAGCCCTACACAAGAGCGCCCCAATTTCAGAACACCCAGTGCACCAACATCTGAACTTACAAAGGAGATAAATTGGAGGCTGATGATTAGCATCACAAAATGATTATTCCCTTTGTAAAAGGCTTCACTGCAGGACTGCTTTAAATAGTGCATTTAAACCATGATCTGATTTGCTAAATTCGATTTATACACATCTACTGCCTAAGCTGGCGTGTGGCTGTATTTACATGTCTTCCCTTGGCACAGAGGAGGGGAGAGGCCAGCCATTATTTGGGGCCTTTAATCCTTGTAGACAGTAACTAATCTGGGGAGCTGAACCCTGTTTTTCTTCCACAGCTGGGGCTTTTGCTATAAACTGGCCTCAGCTCTCCACCCCACTTTGCCTAGCAAAAGCCAGCCCAAAGATGATGGTCAGGTTTCGGCCAGGATCTGCTGCGGCGTTTCGGCCAATAGGGGCTCCTCACCAAGAAGGAGACCACCCCCCCAAGCCCAAATATCACAACTTTCTGGTACAAATTTCCAGAGAATCTGCCTGTGGGGAGGCTCACTAAATTTATTTAGCGCCTACAGTTATCATACCAGGGTTCAAAGGCTACCTTTTGGGAGCCATGGAAATTGACTAATCTGTAGAAGTTCTGGGGATCTGATGAGCTACGTTCCGTTATTTGTATGTAACCCACAGGAACCAAACCTGGGCTGGCCCAGAGAAGCTGGCTCTCCACCCCAAGACAAAAGAATGGGTCCACCAGGTCTCATGGTGACTGTGCCAGTGTCATCAGGAAACCCTCCTTAGTTCCCCTAAAGGGGCTTGCAGGTCTCATTGACAGGATAGTCCTTCAAGAGAGAAATGACTCCTTCCCACAAGACCCAACAATGTGATAGGGCAGTTAAGAGCCAGACCACTGCTGAAAGGGGAAATGCCCAGCTCACACCATTTGCTAAAAGAAAGAGGTCTGAGGAATTTATGGGCTCAGAAATGCAACATTCAAAAAAACCAAGTCCTTCCAAAAAACTCAAGTTAGAACCTCTGCCTCCACCACCACTACCATATCCAAGAACCGGAGCTTAGCCTTTGAGAACCACATGTTCCTTTATCGAATATTTGCAGACATCCACAGTGACGAGCTCAGCCCAGCACTGGGAACTGAGGGCAAAGAAAGGAACAAGACAGCACCTAGGTCTGAAGAGTTTATAGTAGAGGATGGAGGGGTCACCAAACAGAACGAAACCATTTCGCTCTTGAGAAACCCACTAAAACCTGCTCATGAGAGGATGGGAAATTGGATTAGGAATCGATTGGACTGGACCCCAGTGCTTACTCTTCTAGCCAACTTTATGACCTTGGGGAAAATCACTTAACCTCTTTGGGCCTGGTTTCTCATCTGTGACATGAGCAGTTGACCTACATAATAACCAAGCTTTAAATTTTCTATAAATCTTACAGAGGAAGAAATGTTCATATCTCTACAAACCCTGATGAGCGAGCTTGCTTGCTTCCTAGCTTTTTTTTGGGGGGGGGGACAAAGGTTATAAATCGTCCCATTTTCTTCTTTGTCTTGGCTGCCAGGGGGCTCAGAACACACAATATTAAATACAACATTTATTTTAGGCCAGGACTCTGGCCAGGAGATACGGAGGAAGCGGGGTATGACAGGAGAGCTCTCATATGTGAGGTGGGGCTGTGTGGAGATAGGGGCTTGGATTCAGGGCAGGCTTGGAAGAGATCACAATGGTGATGAATCCGTGTGTTTTTGTGTATGTATGCACGTGCAGAGCCTGTGGTTAAGAACTCAGACTTTGGGGCTGACAGCCCTGACTCCACATCCTGACTTGGCCACATCCTAGCTACAGCCAGAGTCACAAAGAGGGAATCACCACCACCCTACCTGTCAAGCTGAGGCCCAAAAGCATGAGAAGTGCTTACTACTGGGCTAGGTACAAAGGGAGACTCAATACAGAACTGGAGTTTCTTAGTCACTCTACACAAATGCATATGCGTAGGACCTGCCTTAGGGCAGCGGCCGATCAACTGGGGCAGTTACAAATAAAACCCGGCAAACGCGCTTAAATTATTCACTCGGTGGAAAGCGGGCTGTTGCAGAGCCACTGCTCTGACCATGGGCCGAGGCCTGGTGGGACACGAGCTCTGACGGGCTGCTCCTGTGCGCCCGCAGCACCGCCGGGTGCGGGGGGCGGGGGACGCGAACGGAGCCTCTGGGCAGTCCTCAGCCACGATCGCTGCAGACGCCGAGGCCGTCCGCGAGCTCCGGGCCACACCAGGTCCGGGGCAGGGCGGCCTGGGCCTGCTCGCCACTCGCGCCTCGCGGTGTCGGGGGGGTGGGGAAAGCGGGCGTCAGCCATGCGCCTGACATTCCTCGAAAAGAATGAAAGGGCGCGAAGCACGCGCGGTCCCGGACTCCGACCCTGCGCCACCACTCCGCCCCAGACCAGAGCGCGCGGCCGGGCGAGGAGGCCACGGGCCGCTCGCGTCTTTCTCCGCGGCTCCGGTGGGAGCGCACGCAGCGGCCCGGGTCGCAGCCGCCGCGACGGAGGGCTCGGAGGCCGTTCGCGGGCCCGGCCTGCGCCGTCATTTGCGCCCGGAGAGCCTTCGCCCGGAGCGCGGCGGCGGAGATGGGCGGGAGGGCGCGCTCGACGCGCGTTCCGCTTCTGTGGGCCGCGCCGCGACCTACCTCGTGCCCACGCAGCCATCTTGCAGCCGCTCCTCCTCGCTCAAAATGGCCTCCCGGCCCCGCGGCGCCCGGCCCGCCTCCCCGCCGGGGCCGGGGTCCGGGGTGCGCGCCCCCCGCGCCCGCGCTCCGTGGCCGGCGGCACCGCGGGACACGAAGGCCGCGGGGCCCAGGCGGCGTCCCGGCGTACGCGAGGCGCGAGTGTCCCCGCTGTCCGCTCCGGTCAGCCCACTCTCTGCGGCCCGGAGAGTGCGGTTGCGGCCTGGCCGCTGCGGGGCAGGAGGGAGGCCGCCGCACTACCCCAGGTAGAGGGGTCTGGCTCCCGGCCTGACCGCCTCGGGCTCCCGCGAAACGCCGACGGGGAGAGCCCGGGTGTCCAGGAGGCTGCGTCAGAGGCCGAGTCAGGGCCGCCTGTGCCGGGCGCCCACGGGGAGCCCCACGCCGTGCTCCGCTGAACTGTATCACAGGGCACGGCGTGCCCCTAGCTGTGTGGTTAACGCCAGTTCCCACATCCCCCGGGGAGGGACACGGAGGGGGATGACAGCGGATCCGGGCCTAGGAAGGAGGAGGGTTGCCTTTTTGGTGACCCAGGTTATTAAAAAAAACAACCACCACCCACAGACTTGATGGCGGAATCTCCCAACCTCCGGGCTGCCGACCCTCGAGCCCGCTCTTGGCACCCCCGGGGCAGAGTGAAGGTGCAGGCAGACCGCGCCTCCTCCCACGCCCGGGCTCTGGCCACTCACCTTTCCACCCGCGCGCCCTCCTACGAACCGGTGCGGATGGCGAGTTCGTGCCGGAGAAGGGGGCGCCGAGGAGGAAGGCGCCTGCAGGGGAGTAGCTGGAAAACAGAAAGGAGACATCAGGCGCCCCCCACGCCCGCCTAGGAGCGCGCTGTGGTCCCCCTCGAAGGTGGGAGTAGGGCACACGCGTCCGCCAGGTCACGACCACAGCCCGGGGCGGCTGCTGGGCACACTGCGCGCCTCAGTCTCGCTTGCCCGGGGCGCGGGAGGGAAGCCCAGTACTGGCTAAGGGGGTTCCGTCCCGACCCTGAGCTCCTTACCCTTCAGCGGGCCAGGCAGCCAGCCACCCGTGAGATGGGACACCTCCGTGCATCTAAGGCCAAGCGCATCGCAGAGAGCCTGCCAGCCACCGCCCCAGGATAGCCCTAGCTTCCCCGACAGCGCTGCTCCTGAGTCCTGACACTCGGAACCTGCCGGAACCGGGACCCCAGGCCATTTTCCGGAAGCCCAATTATTAGAAATCCGGAACCCGAGTTACCGTGGGCCTCCCGGCGGCGCCCTCTTGCCCTCGAAAGTTAACCTGGATCCTGCGCTTTTCAAGTCTCTCAGGACACTTGCTGGTGCACCTCCCCAGCCAGCCAAGCAGGGAACTTTACACCCGCCCGACCCTCCCTCCCAACGGGGTGCTCCTTGGAGTCCTAATTTGTCTCCCAGTTCCGGGCCTGGTGGGTATGGCAGGCACTGAGGAAAGAAGGCGGCTGGTCAATTCTCCCATGAAACCCTGGCCATTTATTGGTGCTTTCACTCTCTCCTGCGGGTGGTTTGAACTTCATATCCAGACATCCACATGCACCCATTGCCCCAGCGTGGAGAAAAAGCTACCATTTGCTCATTGCCCACTGTATGCCAGGCACTTTATTTGTATATTTTTACGTAATTCCCACACGAACCCTGGAGGTGCAGTTACTTATGTTACCTCCATTTCACAGATGCGGGGGAAACACAAGTCTAGAGAGGTGATCTGACTCGTCAAGGATACACCCAGTTGCAATGGCAAAGCATGCCCAAAAAAACTCTGCCTCACAAGTGTGGGCATCCTCCCCCATCCCCCAGCTGCTGCCCTTCTGGAATTTGGATTGCTAGTTTATTAACCCAGTCTAGGATTGTCCCGGGTCTTCCACTCTAGTGCCTCAGCTCAGAAATTGTCACCCCTAGGGACAAAAGAAAAAAAAAAAGCCACAGGCCAGTCCCCCTGCTCTCCCCAGGACCAGTGAACAAGGAATTCCTGCAGCCTCTCTGGGCACCCCAGAGGCATTTCCATCCCTCTTTTTAGCCTGGGTCCAGAACATTGGGGAAATTGGCAAAGCCTCATGCTGACCAATAATCCACTCCTGATTTTTAAAATCCCAGTCTACACAGTCAGAGAAGTGGGTGACCTGCATTATTACCAGGATAATTTACACAGGAGAAAATGAGATGAAGGGGCAGATTGGGCATGATATTTTTACACACAACCCCAATGGAGAGCTGAGGAGATTCAGGAGCTAAAAAGAGGATCACTGCAAGGAAATGCCCCTCTCTCTGGTTTCCTGCAAAAGATTTCATCCCAGCTGACAATCAGGCAGAAAGCCGTGTAACTCCCCCAACCTCCAAAGCTGAGAGGCGCTTTTTCTTTAAATGACGTTAATGTGACGTTAATGTTTCTTTTTTTTTTCAATGAAAACTCCGTGAGAGACAACCTCCATTAAAAAAAAATCATGCCCATTGGGCCCGATGTGAAATAAATTTTAAGAAAACACAAGTTTGGGCTTTTTCAGAAGAGAGCCAGGGAAACAGCCCCACCCCCAGGCTGCCTGAGGTGACAAAGATGGCAGCCGAAGGTTGAGCAGGGGTGGGGACAACCAGACTTGGGAGGCGCCAGGAACGGGGTAACGGAGGGCACAAGGGTCTGCAGTTATACTCTTCAGAGGGCAGAGGAGTAGAGGTCCCTTTCAAAATAAACCCAGTCGATGGCATGAGACCAGCCTAGCCAGGATGGCTGTGGTGCCCAAGTCCCTGCCCACCTTGCATAGCATCTCCACCCTAACAAGACAGCGAAGACTCAAGAAATGCCACTCTGTACATTCCTGTGACACACAAAGCCCCAGGATTTGGCCAGAGACAGAGGAGAGCAGCTCCACTCACAGCACACCCTAATTCAATGGGGGGGGGGGGTTTGCAAAGCTAGGTTGCAAGCTGATGGGGGGGGGGGGGG
>NW_024425230.1:20533258-20541645 GCF_017311325.1 Ursus maritimus | reverse complement strand
TGAGGCTGACCACTGAGGGGTTAGAGTGCCTGTACAGATGGAAGCTGAAAGGAAGTTCTAATTAGCACAAAGCCGGCACCTTCCATTAATAGCTCTCCGTAGGCTCCTGGATGCCGCTGAAGAGAAGGCAGGTTGGAATGTGTGAGGCTCACCTGTCCCCGGCTCATTAACAGACCTTGGGTGAGAACAGGGCTGTCCTGGCAGAAGACCAGCCCAAATCAGCTCCACCCTAAATCCCCCCCCCCAATTTTAATTACAAGTCTGACTTCTGGGTCTATCCGAGGGGAAAGTGTTTCGCCCAAGTCCAATGTGACCCTAAACATGAAACCTCCTGGACACTCGCTCAGCCAGGCCTCTGAGGACAGTGCTACCTCCAGACTTGAAATAAAGCCTTTAAAAAAAAAAAGTTCTAGCATACACTTCTGTGTGTGGGAAACTCTAGAGAGGTCAAACTAATCCACACTAAAAGACCTCAGAAGGGAGGTGAGCAGGGATGGACTGAGAAGAAGCAGGAGGGGAGCTTTGGGGAAATGCTGTAGGTCTTGGGGATTGGCTACCTGGGTGTAAATGCACTTGTCAGAACCCATGCAACTATACACCTATGGTCTGTTTCTATGTGAATTATGCTTCCAATAAGATAGATGCAGGTGTATTATGTAGGTAGCTTATATCACACACATATACATACAAAGGTCTCGGCCTCTTCACTGATTTCTCCATAGTCTGTGATCTCCCCGATGTGAAGGTTCACACCCTTTTCAAGGGTCACAGTGAAGAAAGGGGCCAGAGCAGATGGGGAAATGGGGCTGTGCACATTTCACAAACACACGGCCTTGGCTGGCCGGGTAGGGAGGAGGAATGTCTGAATTGAATCAATTAGCTGCAGAAAACTTCAGAAAAGAAGTAAGGCCCTTCATAAAAACAAAGCCCACTCCTTAATCCCCAAAGGCAATCCTCTCCCCCATTCCCATGGCCATTCCTCAGTAAACAAAGAAATCCCTCCTTCCGCATCCACACCTCAATATTCATTATGAGCTGCATTCCAGCCTCCGAGAGCGCCCTAATGACTGGAAACCTAAGGGCAGACGACTTACAGCGCTTTTCCTCCGTTTCTCCCTCTCTTCTTTCCCCTTCCCATGGCAGTCTGTTCTTTCTCCCCTCCTCTCTCTCCTTCTTTCTCTCTTTTCTCCAAATTAGTGAATAAGCACACCAAGGCAAGCAAATCAAGGCAGAGACATCACTAACTCTTACTTTGTTCATTTATTTTGACAAGTGCAGTTTAATTTTAATTATTTATGATAATACTTCATAGTAGACGAGTAAATGTGCTGGGGTATATTTGGTAACATTAATGAAGTCTGCCTAATAGGAACCTTCACTCCAGCACCCCGCCTGGAGAGCTGCCTGCTGGAGAAGTGGGGTGAGGCCACTGGTCTGTGGTAGGGTTTGCAATTTTTTTTGTGGGGGCAGGGGGTGGGGAACTTAATGGGTTTGAGGATTAGCGAAGGGAAAATTAACCGGATTCTAGAGAAGAGGCAAATACGCAAGCCCATAATCGTGTATCGGTGTGGATTGTGTGTATTTAAACACCGAGAGAGCACACTTTGTGATAAGGAGGCCCAGGCGTGCACACATACCACATGCATATTTACACATGAATCTCGAATGTGCAAATCAGCAGAGGCCCAAAGAAATTAGGCTCTGGGCAATTAAAAATTGAAATAAAAATGGAAAATGTGATACACAGAGTTCGATATCTCTGCAAAGTACCTTTCTCCTACTTATCATATGCCTCAAGTGGGCAAACATGGTGAAAAACGTGGAGGATAATAAAAAGGTAGGGGGTTTCTTTAGCTGGTGATTACTTAGAAATGCTCCCTTCAACACACAATGAACCATGAAAAACGGGTCTCAGTCAATGCAACGTCATTTTAAATGGGACTGATTTTTTTAATAGGTCCCCCTCAACCCTGCCACTGCCCTTAATAGAACAGATGGTCATATAAGTGTGTGATTTGATATGCAGACCTTATAGATGCAAGAATAGGTAGATTATATACAGCAACCTGCGATCATTTGGTTCAAACACACAGATATCTGGCATACCTCAAGATATATATGCTCCAAAGTATTTACACGAATATTATCTACAATAATGATAGGACTTGTCATAACACAGTTAATGCTTAATTTCTAAATGCAAAGAAAGAGTTGACCCTTGCTTTTAAAATAAATAAATAAAAAGTACCTCGAGGCCCCCCTGTGTCTCATCTCTACCTTGTGGCCAATGCTCAGGGTGGTTTAGGAACATTTCAAGAGATTGAAGTGGGCTATCTTGAGACCAACCTCAGGATAGAGTCCAGGATTCTTCCAGAGTCTAAAAGCCCAGGTTTGGTCCAGCTCCAGGGACAAGAACTATTAGCTAAGCTAGATGATTACTGGATGATTCCAGTGGGGGGAAAGCGAGGCCACTCCACAATTAGGGTGGGCCAAAGGCTCAGAAAAGAGATCCCCTTTCTAGACACCACCGAGAGAGAGAGAAAGAGAGAAAGAGAGAGAGAGAGTAGAACCTGTCTGCACCCATGAAGTGCCTTGTAACAACTCCCCACTCTCCAAGCAGAGGAATGCCTTGGCCATTAGGAAGCGATCCTTGGCTGGAGGCACCTGGCTCCCAGCTTTCTCGCCTGGCCCCAAGCTCCTCAAACTCTTCTCCTTAAAGCCGTGGCCTGACTCTGGCGTGGGAAAGGCAGTTTGGAGCTTTTCACAAATCCAGTATCCCCTTGAACCAAAACCAATTAGCCTGGCCCAAGGTCCTGTCATTGAGGCCCTGGCCCTCTTTTCAAACCCCTGCGGCTCAATTGCGGTGAGGGGCCGGCCAGTGAATGCCGGGACCACTTAAAGTGGTGCTTAAGCCGGACCGGCCTGGAAGGAAGGAGCCCGTGCTACAGGAGCCACTGACCAAGGTTTTGTTCCAGCCACAGCCCCCACCCTGGCTCTATTTTTAAACACCCTCCCCTTCTCTCGATTCCCAGCTGTCTGGAGGAGAGATGAAAAGCTGGCTCTAGGAAGCCATGAGACACCCAAACTTGGCTGACCCCAGACAGAAAGGACATCCCCAAGTTCTGAGTTCTGCCCTTAATAGTCTTGCCCTGGACTCTTAGTGAGAAGGGGCCCTAACCTTGATAGAGCACCCTCGGTGCCCTCAATGCCTGCACACCAGCCCATCTCATGGAGGAGAACACTAAGACTCAGAGAAGAGAAGTGACTTGCCCCAAGTCACAGCACTCAAGGGCAGGGCAATTTGGGGGAAAATTCTGAGAGCTCCTGAACACCACTGTCTTGAGAAGAGAGAGACAGAAGAGGTGGAGAGAGAGACCAAGATGGGTCTTTGGGCCAAGAGGAGAAAGACGGAGGGGAGGACGACCTCCGGGTAATGGGAAAACTGTAAGCGCCAATCCAGGACAAGCTCAGGGCTCTCCGAAGACCCTGCCCGTATCCTCCATCCTCTCCCTGCCCAACCCAAACTGAACTGACCCTAGGCAGAATGCGGTGGGCGTGGAGAGGTGCCACGGCCTTCCTCCACCCGTCTCCTCTTCTCCTTCTCACCCGTCCAGGCGTAGTGAAGACTCGCCCTCTGCGATGGGCGGCACTGCCAGGGCGCCCTGGCCGTCGCCATGGTGACGCGCATCCCACCCTAGGCCAGAGCTGATTGGTCACTCTATCCAGGCGGACGGGGGTGGGGGGGACGAGGGGGCTAAAGTCAAAGCTGGATGGGGGCCAGAGACACCCCGACACACACGCGCGCGCGAGGGATGCCAAGGGGGAAACGAAGGCTATTAAAATGGCGCCGCGGCCTCCAAGGGGCCGCTGCCGTGGGAGCGCAGACCCGGGCTGGAGCGATCCGGGCGGCTCTCCGGACCGCGCCGCGTCGCGGGGGTCTCGGAGGGCGCAACGATCCCGCCGGGACTGCCCCCTCCCCTCCTCTCCCGGCCCCGGGCGCGCAGGCCGGCACACCCCCGCTGGCTGGGCCCGCCCCGCGGCACGTTCGGGCCGGGCGAGCGCCGCGCGGCGGATTTGCCCCGAGCCCGCGGACCCGAGGGCGCGGGGCGGGCGCGATCCGGGGTGTGAGGGCGGGGCGGGGCGGTGGCCGCGCGTCTAATCCCCGCGCTGCGTGTGGGAGCGGCCGGATCAGGGAATTAGCGCTGTAATTTCGGATTAGTAACGCTCGCTAAATGAGCGCCTAATTCCGACCCTTCATGCTTTTCAGCGTCGCGGCTGGGCCCTGGGAGGCCTCCTGGCCTCGCTCCCTCCGCGCTCTGGTCCCATTTCCCGGGAGGTCAGACCGCGGCCGCGGAGAGATCCCTGGCCAGCCTGCGTCAGGCTTCTAGGTCGCGCCGCAGCCTGATTTTCGGCGGCGGCGGGTGATGCCAGTTCTCGGTTCGCCGGGGCGGAGGACCGCCCGATCCTACAGTCAGTTGTTCAGGGATGGGAGTTCGCGGACCAGTGAGAAGGAAGCCCTTGATGCCTCACTCACCACGGTGCCTGCCCTGATCTCTGCCCCACCAATGGCTTGCTGTGCGACCTTGGGCGAGCCACTGGGCCTTATTGAGCTCGGTATTTCTATATGTCAAATGAAAAGGGTTGGGTGAAGAGCATCTTTGAGATTCCAACCAATTTTGGCTTTCAAGCTGAAGCTTCAATTTTCAGGTTCCCCAAAGCCTTTTGGGTTGGGGCAGAGTGGGGAGGAGTAGTGTAGATTTGCGGCAAGAGCGAAGCCCAAACATGGGGAGCCGAGTGGCCAGAGAAGACCTGGGGGAAGGCTTCCCTGGGACAGGGGGGCGAGGGCAGAGAAGGCTCAAAACCCAGCCGGCTCCTTCAGGCCCCCGCAAGTCAGAAGAGGTTTGATGGGGCGAGGCACCGATTTTGACCCTGTTCCTGGGACTTCAAGTGTCCGGGGGGATTTGAAATGGCTCTTTAGGGGAAGGCATTCATACCGGGAGGCCGAAATTGGGAGGGTTGGCCTCTCTCTGAAGGCCATTTCTGGTGGGTGTAGGGCGGGGTCCGGGAGACTAGGATTCCATTGCACTCTGCCCGCTGAAGCCCCGCCGCCGCGATCCTTCCCCTGATCTGGGAGGTTTGCATCAACGGATTTTCGTAGAAAGCGGAAAGAAAACCGCATTCTCCCCTGTGCAGACTCCTCCTCCCCCGGACCCAGATTTCAGGACTGCCCAGACGGTTTGAGACCCTGCTGTTTAAAAATAAAAACAGAAAACTCATTTGAAGTGTACAGACACAGCTGTGAGGCTGCAAAGCCACTGGGCTACTAGCGGGACTCGTTGTTGCAAAATAGCAAAGGGATGGGGATGGTGGGAATGGAAGATTGAAGCCCTGGGGCCCAGGGCCAGCTGGCTAGCAAGGCAGGCAGGGAGCACGGGGCGAAGGGGCGGGAAGAGCTGCTCTGGTTTCCTCCGAAATGAGGTCAGGATCGGAGCACAGGCTCCCAGGTGCGCTTGGAAGGGAGGGGCAGCCTAGGGTGTGCAGCCAGTGGCCTGGTGGATCCTGAATCACACTCGCCACCCTTCCTCAGCCTCTTGCCAGGAAAAAGGGAGACTGGCTTTTCAAAGTGGGGGTGGGGTGGGACACACAGGATCCATGAAAACCTCTACTTGGTGATTATCTCTGGGGATGAGAATTGGAGACCAAGGAGAGCAACTGACTTTCTTGTCTGTTCTTTTGTTTTCTTATTTCATTCTTATTTTCAATCGCTAACACATTCACATGGTTCAAAATTCAAAAGGTGGTACAGTGAACAGTCCCCCTCCACCATCCACCTCAGCCTCGAAGTTCCTCCTCACAGGACCAATGGATTTCCCTTTCGTATTATTTGAATTTTCCCCTTTTACACATTTAACCTATTTTCAAAATAATTGTGTTAAGCAAAGGCCAAAAAAAAAAAAAAGGCAGGGGGTGGGGCTTGAAGGAATGAGAGTGGAAAAAGATTTCTATTATTACAAGAGGACTTGGGTAGGTTCTGGATAGGAGCTGGGAACATGGGCCTCATAAATGAGGAAGAGACTCTGGGGAATGAAGTGGGCCAAGATGGGGAGTCAAGTGACCTGGGCCCAGCTCCACACTTCTGAGCTCTGTGACTCTGGAAGAATCATTTCAGGCTTCCACACGTTTTCTGGTGTATATACGGACAAGGGGATGGGAGGTCATGTCTGGGTGGTGGCTCAAGTCCCCTCCAATCTGCCTATCACAGCATTCACACACCCACATACCTAGAGAGCCCTCCAAACCATGAGGGAGGCTGAACCTACATTGGATCCTTTCTTCCCTGAGGCAAAGTAGGATCCAGGGCTGGCTCCACAGCCACTCATCTCCAGGAGCCAAGGTGGTTCCCCAAGCTTCCGGGAGCCCTGAGCTTCAGGACAGGCTGAGGTGTCAGGGAAGACAGTAATCTGGAGGTAGATGAGAACCTCAAGAGGGACCCCAGCACTGTTTGCTATGTGGGACCTAGATCCCCATGCAGTGATCAGGGGCACTCCCCACACCCAGCTAAGAGGGGCTGGGAGCCTGAGTGGCCGGGTGTGCTGCATTGGGTTGCCATGGGAACGGAATGCAGATTTCCCCCAATTGCTTTTTTATTTGCTAGACATTGTAATACATCTTATGGTGGGGGGGTTGGGAGGGAGTGACCCTGGGAGCCTGCCAGCACCTTAACCACTCAGGGAAGTTGGGGAGGCGGCGGGCAGGAGTGGCCTGGCTAGGGCTGGTGCATAGGTGGCTCAGGGTTGGGTTTGGTCTCTCCCGCCCGCCCGCCAGCGCTTGGTTTGTATGCAGGGCAGGGCCGGCCCGTCGGGGAGGGAGGCCCCCGCCCCGGCCCCTAGCCATTGAGCGCACTCCTCGCCAGTTCTGCTCCGCTTCACGCTGCACACAGACCCCCCAACTGCACACAAAGGCAGCTGCCAGAGCCCGTGAAAAGTGATCAAATTATCAAGAACTTGACCTCACCGAGGGGCGAAGCTCCGGCAACCCCCAAGCCGTATGCTAATGACGCTTAGGAGCTGACTCGTCGAATAATTCGATAAAGGCCGCTTTGTTAGCGGCGGGGCAGCCCCCTGCCCACCCCTTGAATCCCCCCCACCCCCACCCCCTACCGGCCGCTGTCTCCCACCGCATTTGCATCCCAAAATCCCCGTCCGCAGCTCCGGGAGAGGATTGTTCCAGCCTGATTTATGGGGTGAAGGCGAAGGCTGGTGCCTTCCCCGCCAGCGACCCCTCTGCAACCTCAACCCCCTCCCTTCCCCCGGTCTTCTCCACTTTGGGGTTCCAGCTTCGGCGCTGGGGGATGGAGTGGGGCGGGGAAAGAGGAGGAGTAGGGGAAAAGCTGGCAAGTTCCTCCAGGGTACGGTAAGTGTCCCTGGAGAGAGAGCCGAGGTCAGGTACCTGGTCCGGGTGCGGCCGCTCCGCCGGGCTGGAGTCCGCTGGGCCGGCACTGGGCTCCTCGGGGTGTCTCTGGCTCGTGCGGGCCGGGGCGGCCAGCGGGGCGGGCGCTCGTACACAGAAGTTGTGAGAGTCATTTCTACTTTCGGTTATCTAGCTTTATGACGGCTCTGTGGCACTCATACAGCTAGATAACCAAAGAGAGAAACGGGCCTCCCTTCGCCACCGCCGCTGCCGCGCCGTGGGCCCCACGTGCCGCTGCCCTCTGGGCGAGGGAACCGGAGAGGGCACTGCTCCCGGAGCCCTTGGCGCACGCGGAGAGCCAGAGGGGACCGACAGACACACAGACACATTGACTCCCACAGCCGAGGCCGGCAGCCCCCGCCCAGTTCCCACCCTCCCTCCCTCCTTCGCTCTCCTAGCGCGTTCCTCCCCTGCTCCCCGTTCTGTGCGTCCGGGCACCGGCGCCGGCAGCCTGCTCCGACGGCGTCCGGGGCGCACTGAGGGCACCCGCGCGGTGCGCTTCGGCAGCCTCGGGCGCCGCGGCCGCCCCCAGCGCACTGGACCGCCAGCCCTCCTCTAGCACGCTAATCGCCCCGCGGGGAAGTGACGTCAGTCCAGGGATTGGCCAATCACAGGCTCTCATTCAAATCCCAGCCCCCTTCCCGCGCTCCGCACCACCCAGGCTTACAATGGCCTCGGCGTTCACGGCTTTCCTTCCCCGCCGCCGGGAGAGCGCCTACTCTACCCTAAAAAGCGTTAGGGCTGCGCTCCTGGGTCCGCACCGTTTGGCCTTTCCCTCAAACTCCTCTGCCTTCCCCAAGTCCCAGGGAGCCTGGCAGGCACCGCGAACCATCAGAGTTAGGGAGCTCCGACTGTGAGGTCTGGGGACACACGTGGCGGGGCGTGGTAAAGGTCTCTCCAGGGCGGCCAAGTGCGCA
>NW_024425230.1:20530398-20533248 GCF_017311325.1 Ursus maritimus | reverse complement strand
ACAAGGGGATGGGAGGTCATGTCTGGGTGGTGGCTCAAGTCCCCTCCAATCTGCCTATCACAGCATTCACACACCCACATACCTAGAGAGCCCTCCAAACCATGAGGGAGGCTGAACCTACATTGGATCCTTTCTTCCCTGAGGCAAAGTAGGATCCAGGGCTGGCTCCACAGCCACTCATCTCCAGGAGCCAAGGTGGTTCCCCAAGCTTCCGGGAGCCCTGAGCTTCAGGACAGGCTGAGGTGTCAGGGAAGACAGTAATCTGGAGGTAGATGAGAACCTCAAGAGGGACCCCAGCACTGTTTGCTATGTGGGACCTAGATCCCCATGCAGTGATCAGGGGCACTCCCCACACCCAGCTAAGAGGGGCTGGGAGCCTGAGTGGCCGGGTGTGCTGCATTGGGTTGCCATGGGAACGGAATGCAGATTTCCCCCAATTGCTTTTTTATTTGCTAGACATTGTAATACATCTTATGGTGGGGGGGTTGGGAGGGAGTGACCCTGGGAGCCTGCCAGCACCTTAACCACTCAGGGAAGTTGGGGAGGCGGCGGGCAGGAGTGGCCTGGCTAGGGCTGGTGCATAGGTGGCTCAGGGTTGGGTTTGGTCTCTCCCGCCCGCCCGCCAGCGCTTGGTTTGTATGCAGGGCAGGGCCGGCCCGTCGGGGAGGGAGGCCCCCGCCCCGGCCCCTAGCCATTGAGCGCACTCCTCGCCAGTTCTGCTCCGCTTCACGCTGCACACAGACCCCCCAACTGCACACAAAGGCAGCTGCCAGAGCCCGTGAAAAGTGATCAAATTATCAAGAACTTGACCTCACCGAGGGGCGAAGCTCCGGCAACCCCCAAGCCGTATGCTAATGACGCTTAGGAGCTGACTCGTCGAATAATTCGATAAAGGCCGCTTTGTTAGCGGCGGGGCAGCCCCCTGCCCACCCCTTGAATCCCCCCCACCCCCACCCCCTACCGGCCGCTGTCTCCCACCGCATTTGCATCCCAAAATCCCCGTCCGCAGCTCCGGGAGAGGATTGTTCCAGCCTGATTTATGGGGTGAAGGCGAAGGCTGGTGCCTTCCCCGCCAGCGACCCCTCTGCAACCTCAACCCCCTCCCTTCCCCCGGTCTTCTCCACTTTGGGGTTCCAGCTTCGGCGCTGGGGGATGGAGTGGGGCGGGGAAAGAGGAGGAGTAGGGGAAAAGCTGGCAAGTTCCTCCAGGGTACGGTAAGTGTCCCTGGAGAGAGAGCCGAGGTCAGGTACCTGGTCCGGGTGCGGCCGCTCCGCCGGGCTGGAGTCCGCTGGGCCGGCACTGGGCTCCTCGGGGTGTCTCTGGCTCGTGCGGGCCGGGGCGGCCAGCGGGGCGGGCGCTCGTACACAGAAGTTGTGAGAGTCATTTCTACTTTCGGTTATCTAGCTTTATGACGGCTCTGTGGCACTCATACAGCTAGATAACCAAAGAGAGAAACGGGCCTCCCTTCGCCACCGCCGCTGCCGCGCCGTGGGCCCCACGTGCCGCTGCCCTCTGGGCGAGGGAACCGGAGAGGGCACTGCTCCCGGAGCCCTTGGCGCACGCGGAGAGCCAGAGGGGACCGACAGACACACAGACACATTGACTCCCACAGCCGAGGCCGGCAGCCCCCGCCCAGTTCCCACCCTCCCTCCCTCCTTCGCTCTCCTAGCGCGTTCCTCCCCTGCTCCCCGTTCTGTGCGTCCGGGCACCGGCGCCGGCAGCCTGCTCCGACGGCGTCCGGGGCGCACTGAGGGCACCCGCGCGGTGCGCTTCGGCAGCCTCGGGCGCCGCGGCCGCCCCCAGCGCACTGGACCGCCAGCCCTCCTCTAGCACGCTAATCGCCCCGCGGGGAAGTGACGTCAGTCCAGGGATTGGCCAATCACAGGCTCTCATTCAAATCCCAGCCCCCTTCCCGCGCTCCGCACCACCCAGGCTTACAATGGCCTCGGCGTTCACGGCTTTCCTTCCCCGCCGCCGGGAGAGCGCCTACTCTACCCTAAAAAGCGTTAGGGCTGCGCTCCTGGGTCCGCACCGTTTGGCCTTTCCCTCAAACTCCTCTGCCTTCCCCAAGTCCCAGGGAGCCTGGCAGGCACCGCGAACCATCAGAGTTAGGGAGCTCCGACTGTGAGGTCTGGGGACACACGTGGCGGGGCGTGGTAAAGGTCTCTCCAGGGCGGCCAAGTGCGCACTTGGGAGGCCTAGAGCCGAGGGTAGGAGCCGGTTCACCTTTAACTTTCCTCTTCTCCCTACGCCCAGCACCTTCCAGCATCAGCCCACGCGCGTAAACTGAGCATGGAGGGAGGAACTAAGCGCGAGGGTCGGTGTCCCACCCACAGTGTTCCAGAGCTATGCTACACTGGAGCCTGGCCCTGGTGCCCAGTACCAGGCTGCTGGGTCCCTCCTCTCTTGAAGTGTCAAAGAAGGTGCAACCGACTGTGTCCGCGGCTTGGAGAGGTCCTAGGCCCCAAGTAGGCTGCTGATTAAATTCATGTTCCACCGAAAAATGAAAACACAAACCGTGCCTCAGCCCTCCTCCTAGGGCTCTCAGCACACACCTGACCTACTCACGACAAGTGGGTCAACAGGGAAAAGGGGCTGTCACGCTGGATCTCCCTGAATCACCCCCAACTGAGCCTGACCGCACACCTGGAGGCCCCACTGCAGCCTTCCAGAGGTGAGTGACCCGTGTGTGCTGCTGCTTCTTGCTCACCCCAGCCATCACCTGCTTCCTCCTTAATGCTGTGACTACCCCTCAGCCTTGGGTGCAGGGATTCACCTTCCCCGGCCAGTCATCCTCAGGATGCACAAGAATTAAATATGAAAAAATATGATATCTTTGCTCTCAGATAC
>NW_024425230.1:20524494-20530388 GCF_017311325.1 Ursus maritimus | reverse complement strand
GCTGAGGTGTCAGGGAAGACAGTAATCTGGAGGTAGATGAGAACCTCAAGAGGGACCCCAGCACTGTTTGCTATGTGGGACCTAGATCCCCATGCAGTGATCAGGGGCACTCCCCACACCCAGCTAAGAGGGGCTGGGAGCCTGAGTGGCCGGGTGTGCTGCATTGGGTTGCCATGGGAACGGAATGCAGATTTCCCCCAATTGCTTTTTTATTTGCTAGACATTGTAATACATCTTATGGTGGGGGGGTTGGGAGGGAGTGACCCTGGGAGCCTGCCAGCACCTTAACCACTCAGGGAAGTTGGGGAGGCGGCGGGCAGGAGTGGCCTGGCTAGGGCTGGTGCATAGGTGGCTCAGGGTTGGGTTTGGTCTCTCCCGCCCGCCCGCCAGCGCTTGGTTTGTATGCAGGGCAGGGCCGGCCCGTCGGGGAGGGAGGCCCCCGCCCCGGCCCCTAGCCATTGAGCGCACTCCTCGCCAGTTCTGCTCCGCTTCACGCTGCACACAGACCCCCCAACTGCACACAAAGGCAGCTGCCAGAGCCCGTGAAAAGTGATCAAATTATCAAGAACTTGACCTCACCGAGGGGCGAAGCTCCGGCAACCCCCAAGCCGTATGCTAATGACGCTTAGGAGCTGACTCGTCGAATAATTCGATAAAGGCCGCTTTGTTAGCGGCGGGGCAGCCCCCTGCCCACCCCTTGAATCCCCCCCACCCCCACCCCCTACCGGCCGCTGTCTCCCACCGCATTTGCATCCCAAAATCCCCGTCCGCAGCTCCGGGAGAGGATTGTTCCAGCCTGATTTATGGGGTGAAGGCGAAGGCTGGTGCCTTCCCCGCCAGCGACCCCTCTGCAACCTCAACCCCCTCCCTTCCCCCGGTCTTCTCCACTTTGGGGTTCCAGCTTCGGCGCTGGGGGATGGAGTGGGGCGGGGAAAGAGGAGGAGTAGGGGAAAAGCTGGCAAGTTCCTCCAGGGTACGGTAAGTGTCCCTGGAGAGAGAGCCGAGGTCAGGTACCTGGTCCGGGTGCGGCCGCTCCGCCGGGCTGGAGTCCGCTGGGCCGGCACTGGGCTCCTCGGGGTGTCTCTGGCTCGTGCGGGCCGGGGCGGCCAGCGGGGCGGGCGCTCGTACACAGAAGTTGTGAGAGTCATTTCTACTTTCGGTTATCTAGCTTTATGACGGCTCTGTGGCACTCATACAGCTAGATAACCAAAGAGAGAAACGGGCCTCCCTTCGCCACCGCCGCTGCCGCGCCGTGGGCCCCACGTGCCGCTGCCCTCTGGGCGAGGGAACCGGAGAGGGCACTGCTCCCGGAGCCCTTGGCGCACGCGGAGAGCCAGAGGGGACCGACAGACACACAGACACATTGACTCCCACAGCCGAGGCCGGCAGCCCCCGCCCAGTTCCCACCCTCCCTCCCTCCTTCGCTCTCCTAGCGCGTTCCTCCCCTGCTCCCCGTTCTGTGCGTCCGGGCACCGGCGCCGGCAGCCTGCTCCGACGGCGTCCGGGGCGCACTGAGGGCACCCGCGCGGTGCGCTTCGGCAGCCTCGGGCGCCGCGGCCGCCCCCAGCGCACTGGACCGCCAGCCCTCCTCTAGCACGCTAATCGCCCCGCGGGGAAGTGACGTCAGTCCAGGGATTGGCCAATCACAGGCTCTCATTCAAATCCCAGCCCCCTTCCCGCGCTCCGCACCACCCAGGCTTACAATGGCCTCGGCGTTCACGGCTTTCCTTCCCCGCCGCCGGGAGAGCGCCTACTCTACCCTAAAAAGCGTTAGGGCTGCGCTCCTGGGTCCGCACCGTTTGGCCTTTCCCTCAAACTCCTCTGCCTTCCCCAAGTCCCAGGGAGCCTGGCAGGCACCGCGAACCATCAGAGTTAGGGAGCTCCGACTGTGAGGTCTGGGGACACACGTGGCGGGGCGTGGTAAAGGTCTCTCCAGGGCGGCCAAGTGCGCACTTGGGAGGCCTAGAGCCGAGGGTAGGAGCCGGTTCACCTTTAACTTTCCTCTTCTCCCTACGCCCAGCACCTTCCAGCATCAGCCCACGCGCGTAAACTGAGCATGGAGGGAGGAACTAAGCGCGAGGGTCGGTGTCCCACCCACAGTGTTCCAGAGCTATGCTACACTGGAGCCTGGCCCTGGTGCCCAGTACCAGGCTGCTGGGTCCCTCCTCTCTTGAAGTGTCAAAGAAGGTGCAACCGACTGTGTCCGCGGCTTGGAGAGGTCCTAGGCCCCAAGTAGGCTGCTGATTAAATTCATGTTCCACCGAAAAATGAAAACACAAACCGTGCCTCAGCCCTCCTCCTAGGGCTCTCAGCACACACCTGACCTACTCACGACAAGTGGGTCAACAGGGAAAAGGGGCTGTCACGCTGGATCTCCCTGAATCACCCCCAACTGAGCCTGACCGCACACCTGGAGGCCCCACTGCAGCCTTCCAGAGGTGAGTGACCCGTGTGTGCTGCTGCTTCTTGCTCACCCCAGCCATCACCTGCTTCCTCCTTAATGCTGTGACTACCCCTCAGCCTTGGGTGCAGGGATTCACCTTCCCCGGCCAGTCATCCTCAGGATGCACAAGAATTAAATATGAAAAAATATGATATCTTTGCTCTCAGATACCCCCAGAAAAAAATTCAGTCCAAGACATAAGGGAGAGATTCGGAAGCAAAACAGGTGAATTTCCAGCTTTGGACCGTCCAATACACATGGGTTTTTTCTGCCCAGGGACTCCTACTGCTGCCATCTATGAGGACCACTATAAGGTTGTCAGAGGTGCCTATGAGGGTACATTTTAGTAGGGCCTGGGGCATGGAACCACTCTGAGCCAGGCAAATCCCTGCAGAATGGGTTCCAAAGAAGAGAGCAAAAGAGGATGGTTTGGAAAAGATTTCATGATTTTTCTAAATATGCTTTTCTCCCCTATTTTTCCCTAAAAATGACATCTCCATTTTGTCAATTTCCTGATTTTGTCAAGTTCCCGTTGCCCTACCGTGTATCTCAGGTTTGTTCTATTTTCATCCTGACCCTAAATCCAAGGCAGCCTGCATCCCACTCCCATCCCAGCCAGCTTGTGCCAGACCAGACCTGGCATTTACATATCTCCCTCCAAATCCCATTTTGCATACACATCCCTTTTTCCAGAAGGCAAACAAGAGCCAGACAGAGCGGCAACAGTGGAGAAACAGGCTGGCGGCAGCCCTGGGGAAGGAACCACCCGAATTTGGGCCCGAGACAGTTAATTCCAAAGGATTACCATAATTGGGAGGCGCCCCTTGCTTCCCCTCCTCCTGCAGCTCCAAGAACCCGCACTGTCTCCCCTTCTTGGTGTATGTGGGGGCGGCCTCCAGAGCCCTAGTCCTTCTGGGCCACCCGGGGTGGGAAGGGTGGGGCTGCGGAGGTGGGAAGGGGCGGAGAAGCAAGGTTCACCTGCAGGATAGGGAAGGAAGAGGGAGCAAGGGGGGAGAGAGAGCGAGGAAGGAGCCCCTCGGAGTGTGATTTAAGCAGGATGCTGCACAAAATGGCTCCTCAGCGAGGCTCACGGTAACACAGCGGCGCCGGAGGCCTGACTGGCAAGCTGAGGGCGGGTGGGGGCTCTGGGAGAAAGAATTAAAAGCCCGATTTGGATTCAATTCAAATGCGGAAGGCCACCGTCATCAGGGCCACATCTCTGCTACCCTTTTTGGGAAACTGAGTCCCTTGATGGGGAGCAGGTGAGGCTGGCTGGGGGCTTCTGTGCTCTGCTTGAGTGGGACTGTCGTGGAATCCCTTCACCTCCACCTCCAGCACCTGGCCATCACAGCCCCACCCCCGTGAAGGAGGCCACAGTGAGATCTGGCCTTGAGGATGTAGGCTGCAGGGAGGATGCTGTTCTGGTGGGTCAGGGCTGGCTGCAGTCTCTGTGGCCTGGTGTCTGGCCTCCACAGCTTAGCACAACTTAGGCAGGGGCCAGGAAAGGGTCCAGGTTGATGCCGGGTGGAGGCACAGCTTCTCTAGTGCCACCAGATGAAGGCGGCAGGATGCTGGGCAGGCCCATTCCAAACCATCAGCCCTGGCCCCATCACTCTCTCATCTGCGCGTTCTATGCACTTTGTCCCACACCAAGCCCTGGCCTTGGCCTACAGGCCCTGCAGCACAGGCCCTAAGATCAGGGGAGAGCAGGCACTGGGTCTGCCTGAGCGCTGGGTGCTGGCCGGGCCCTGGCCACGGTGCTGAGAGCTGCCTACTGAACCTCTCTCCACAGCGCCATTTGCCCCAAACTTCCTCATCATCTTCCCAAACCTGAGCTCCAGGGACACCAGCAGCTACCGTTAAAAAGTAACAGCAGCCAGAGAGAGAGAGAGCCCAGTGGCAGGTGTCTCCTCAAGAGGATGCTTCCCTCCTAGGTGTGTCTATAGAGGGCCAGAGACTCCATTTTTCATATTCAAACCTCCATCAAAGGGCAGAAAGGATCCTGCCCCCCCACCTCCATACCTGTATCTATAGAAATGCCNNTTCCTGCTGCACTCATGTGTGCCCTGTACCCCTTCAGATTCATACAGTCTGCACCCCCCCACACACACCTGGCCCAAATATCCATCTAGCAGCCAACGTAAAGCAGGTGGCAGATAGCTTGCCCGTGCACACACGCGTGTGTAAATAAGCACTCTTGTACCCACTGCTGACCTCAGCTGCTTGGGGTCCAAGCTGGCTTTGGCCCAAGTTCCTGTTTCCTGTTAGCGGTTACAAAATTCAGTGCAGGGTCCGTGATGATCCATAAGAGTGTGCTCCCCCCTTTCAGGACACAGTGAATTAAGGGGTTAAATGGAAGGAGAGTGGGCAGTCTGACTCTAGCCAACAGCCCTGTGCAGACACCCAGTATCCTGTGACTAGACTTGCCCTGATCCAGAGGCTGGGAACCTGAGACCAATGGAGCTCCCCAAGCTCCAGTAGAGACCTGAAGTTTGTCACCTTTGTCTGGAACTAACACTCCTTTCCTGAACCCCTATGGGCCTTAATTAGAAGACGTATCACCAGTCACAACCTAGGCTAGGTGCAGGGTGTCCTATCCCCACTGCTCCCTCCCTCCCTTGTTCCTCCCTCAGGCCCAAGCTTTGACTAAGCTGGTCTCCCCATTGTGTGGATCCTGAAGTCCAGCACTGAACTAGCTCGGATGAATCCAGCTTCCTGCACCCAGGGTCCCCGGGGACTCCACACCCACTTTCATATTCACATGGTCAGCTGGGCTGTAGTGCCCTACCTGGCTCCCACATCTGGCCTCCCTTTTCTCAGAAGCTGAGGCTCAGGCATGCAGGATTTGGGCTCTAGGGAGGCCCAGGCTGGGCAGAAACCCAGAAATACCCCTCCTGAAAGGTCTGGGTGAAACAGCACCCCTCCCCTGGGGGCTGCGGCAGCTGGCATTTCTAATAGAAGCTCCTGCAGTTGAACCTTGCATGACCCCCCCCCCCCAGTGCCCACCTAGCCTAACCCTCTGGCTTCTGTCCCTTGATTAAAAGCCAGACCCTCAAACTCTATTCTCTCCCTCTCTACAACTGAAGAATCAACCTCCTCCAGGAGATAGTGGGTTCAAAAAGGGGTTCCCTTTCAGCCCCAGCACCTGAATTTCTCCCCAGTCACAAGGACTCCGGACCGTGTATTTCTGAATGCATGCACTACTCCCATGATTTGACCCCACAGTCTCTACCAGCTTCTGCTACTTCCCTGCTTTGCTGGGGGCCAGCCGGGATTCTCCCCCACCGCCTTCTCCCAGATAGCCCCTCACACAGGCTCAACCTCCAGTGCCACCCTCATTTTTCCCAAGCTCACTGGAGCCTGGGCTGGAGGAGGCTGCAAACACCCTCAAACAGATCTGAGAGGCCTGTTCTCAGGCACGGGGTGCCGGTGCCGGGGGCGGGGGGGGGGG
>NW_024425230.1:20522381-20524484 GCF_017311325.1 Ursus maritimus | reverse complement strand
GGGGGGAGGAGCAGAGCAGAAAGGCTTTCCCAACAACTTCCCATTACAGAGGGGGAAAACGTACCATAAATCTTGTCTAGAGTGGGTGCTGTGTGTTGCATTATGTCTTAAAATATTTTTTTTTCGGGAAGCCACTTTCTGGGTTATTATTTTTTGTTGGGGGGGGATAAGAAAGAAAGGAGTCAGGGGCAGAGGTGAGGAAGGGGGCAGCCCAGAGACACCGGGGAACGTCACTTCGGAAACATTCTTTCCTTTCTGGTAAACCTGTCTGCAGTCGCACAACTTCCATCGGGCCCCGCGCTCCTCCCCTTCCTACACACCCAAAGTCCTCACCTCTGGGCGCTTCCCACTGCCCCACGACCCTTGACCTTGGCCTTGACGACTTACTGGGAATGTCGGGTCAGGCCCCAGAAGCTGAGCCCCGCCTCCCACCTGCAGTCAGAGCGCACCCCCTCACCCCGCCGGCAGCGACGGGAAGCCCCGAACCGCCCAAGCAGCCCAAGGGGGCCGAGCAGGGATGTCCCAGCCCCCTCTCCCAGTCCGGACCGGCTCCCTGACGCTGCCCTAGCCGAGGCTACCGCCCTCGCGCCCTAGCCCCCGCTCCCCAGCCTCACTGAGACACAGCAGGCAGCGGCACTTACAGACCGGGAAGGGGGCCGGGGGCCCGCGAGGCAGCGGCGGGGGTGGGGCGGCTGCGGGGACAGCGGCTCCGCGGCCCCTGATGAGGCGCGGTCACGGGCTCAGGCCCGGCTCCGGCCGCTCTCCAGGCGCCCCTGCCTCGGCGGGCGCACGGCAGAGAGCCGCGGGAGGCGGGCACGGCAGCGGTGGTGCGGGGGCTCCTGGCGGCGCGCGGCTTCTCTGGGCTCTGAGCGGCTCCCAGCGCCGCCTTCTCGGGCGGGCACGGCCCGCAGTGACGTCAGCGCGGCTCCCCCCGCCCCCCTCCCCTCACCCGGACCAGTGCGGAATGGAGGGGGCGGAGGCAAGCTGCGAGGGGCGCCCAGCCTCGCGCCCCGGCGCTTCCCCCCCCACCCCGCCTCGCGTGCCTCCCAGCTTTGCCCGGGGAGTCGCGGCGCCATTCAAGCCTTCTGTTCCCCCCACCCCCACCCCCGTGCGCTGCCAGGCTCGTCCTGAGCCACCAACAACCTGGGAGGTGGTGGCGAGCAGCGTGTTGGAAGCCTCGCAGGCAGCTCTAAGCTCAGGGATCCAGGCTGCTTTGGGGAGAATGGAGAACTCAGCGGATGGGGGCGTCTACTCTCTGGCTGAAAGGGGGCCTATTTTTTGCTCTAAGCAAGTGTTGGTTAGGCTGAGGGTATCCACGCCGGATTGACCGGTCCCGGGGACCCCATGTAGGCTCGGAAGGAATATTTTAGCTAGGGGAAAGGTGTCCCTTTCGGAGCCAACCCTCCAGGCTTGGTCCTGCTTCTCCAAGACCCAGGGCTGCCTTCCCCCTCCCCCGCCCGCCCTAGGCTGTGCACCTGCAAACTCTAAGCGCTGGGCGGACTGCACCCCGGAGCCGCTGTCCAAATGCTGAACTCGGCCTCCTGAGAGGCTGGCTCCCGACGCCCGGCTCCCCACCGCTCCGCGTTACCCGCAGGGGAGGGCAGGCGGGTGCGGGACTTACAGCACGAAGCTCCGGGAAACTTTGGTCCTCCAGGATGGTATAGGAAAGCTCCAGGGGAGGAGGCGAGCGGTCAAGGGGAGGCGGGAGCCGAGAGGGCAGGCGGAACAGCGCTCCTTGTCGGTGGCCCTGCCACGCCAAACCAGTCTTCCCCGCGTGTCCCGCCCGCTCGCCCGGGGTCCTCTCCGCCTACGTGTTTCTCCCGCTGCCACAGCAGGGGAGGTCCCTCCGGCTGAACTTGTCAGCGGGTCTCACCATCCATCACAAGCCAGACAGACAGGCCAAGTTCACGAGCAACGCTGTTAACCCCTTGCAAACCGAGCGCCTCCAACCGGAGGGAGCCGCCTAGCTGGGGCGTGCTCTCTCAGAGGCATCGCTTCCCAGAAGCAGTGGCCCCTATGGCTTTTTTCTTCTTCCCTACTTCTCTCTTTTCTGAGCAACTTGAGGAAAGGGCTAGAAGAGAGAAGGATTTGTCTCCCCCCCCA
>NW_024425230.1:20514646-20522371 GCF_017311325.1 Ursus maritimus | reverse complement strand
GGGGGGAGGAGCAGAGCAGAAAGGCTTTCCCAACAACTTCCCATTACAGAGGGGGAAAACGTACCATAAATCTTGTCTAGAGTGGGTGCTGTGTGTTGCATTATGTCTTAAAATATTTTTTTTTCGGGAAGCCACTTTCTGGGTTATTATTTTTTGTTGGGGGGGGATAAGAAAGAAAGGAGTCAGGGGCAGAGGTGAGGAAGGGGGCAGCCCAGAGACACCGGGGAACGTCACTTCGGAAACATTCTTTCCTTTCTGGTAAACCTGTCTGCAGTCGCACAACTTCCATCGGGCCCCGCGCTCCTCCCCTTCCTACACACCCAAAGTCCTCACCTCTGGGCGCTTCCCACTGCCCCACGACCCTTGACCTTGGCCTTGACGACTTACTGGGAATGTCGGGTCAGGCCCCAGAAGCTGAGCCCCGCCTCCCACCTGCAGTCAGAGCGCACCCCCTCACCCCGCCGGCAGCGACGGGAAGCCCCGAACCGCCCAAGCAGCCCAAGGGGGCCGAGCAGGGATGTCCCAGCCCCCTCTCCCAGTCCGGACCGGCTCCCTGACGCTGCCCTAGCCGAGGCTACCGCCCTCGCGCCCTAGCCCCCGCTCCCCAGCCTCACTGAGACACAGCAGGCAGCGGCACTTACAGACCGGGAAGGGGGCCGGGGGCCCGCGAGGCAGCGGCGGGGGTGGGGCGGCTGCGGGGACAGCGGCTCCGCGGCCCCTGATGAGGCGCGGTCACGGGCTCAGGCCCGGCTCCGGCCGCTCTCCAGGCGCCCCTGCCTCGGCGGGCGCACGGCAGAGAGCCGCGGGAGGCGGGCACGGCAGCGGTGGTGCGGGGGCTCCTGGCGGCGCGCGGCTTCTCTGGGCTCTGAGCGGCTCCCAGCGCCGCCTTCTCGGGCGGGCACGGCCCGCAGTGACGTCAGCGCGGCTCCCCCCGCCCCCCTCCCCTCACCCGGACCAGTGCGGAATGGAGGGGGCGGAGGCAAGCTGCGAGGGGCGCCCAGCCTCGCGCCCCGGCGCTTCCCCCCCCACCCCGCCTCGCGTGCCTCCCAGCTTTGCCCGGGGAGTCGCGGCGCCATTCAAGCCTTCTGTTCCCCCCACCCCCACCCCCGTGCGCTGCCAGGCTCGTCCTGAGCCACCAACAACCTGGGAGGTGGTGGCGAGCAGCGTGTTGGAAGCCTCGCAGGCAGCTCTAAGCTCAGGGATCCAGGCTGCTTTGGGGAGAATGGAGAACTCAGCGGATGGGGGCGTCTACTCTCTGGCTGAAAGGGGGCCTATTTTTTGCTCTAAGCAAGTGTTGGTTAGGCTGAGGGTATCCACGCCGGATTGACCGGTCCCGGGGACCCCATGTAGGCTCGGAAGGAATATTTTAGCTAGGGGAAAGGTGTCCCTTTCGGAGCCAACCCTCCAGGCTTGGTCCTGCTTCTCCAAGACCCAGGGCTGCCTTCCCCCTCCCCCGCCCGCCCTAGGCTGTGCACCTGCAAACTCTAAGCGCTGGGCGGACTGCACCCCGGAGCCGCTGTCCAAATGCTGAACTCGGCCTCCTGAGAGGCTGGCTCCCGACGCCCGGCTCCCCACCGCTCCGCGTTACCCGCAGGGGAGGGCAGGCGGGTGCGGGACTTACAGCACGAAGCTCCGGGAAACTTTGGTCCTCCAGGATGGTATAGGAAAGCTCCAGGGGAGGAGGCGAGCGGTCAAGGGGAGGCGGGAGCCGAGAGGGCAGGCGGAACAGCGCTCCTTGTCGGTGGCCCTGCCACGCCAAACCAGTCTTCCCCGCGTGTCCCGCCCGCTCGCCCGGGGTCCTCTCCGCCTACGTGTTTCTCCCGCTGCCACAGCAGGGGAGGTCCCTCCGGCTGAACTTGTCAGCGGGTCTCACCATCCATCACAAGCCAGACAGACAGGCCAAGTTCACGAGCAACGCTGTTAACCCCTTGCAAACCGAGCGCCTCCAACCGGAGGGAGCCGCCTAGCTGGGGCGTGCTCTCTCAGAGGCATCGCTTCCCAGAAGCAGTGGCCCCTATGGCTTTTTTCTTCTTCCCTACTTCTCTCTTTTCTGAGCAACTTGAGGAAAGGGCTAGAAGAGAGAAGGATTTGTCTCCCCCCCCAATACACACACCCCACCTCAATGCATTTCCTGACCATTTCTCCTGTCATTTTACTTACTCTTTTGGTCACCATAATCTCTCTGGATTCTCCTCTTCTAAATTAGTTGGATTTCAGTGTAACTCACTGGTTTTCTAAATGTCTTCCCCTTCTGCCATTTTGTGACTGTGCTCATTGTGGAAAAATTGGAAAGTTCAGAAAAATATAAGCGATAATAATAATTGGCCTTAATTTCTATGCCTAGAGGCCTGACTTGAAAAAAAAAGAATATTTTCATTAGAATAATCTAGATTGCTGCTTGTATGGGGTGGGGGGATCAGAGAGGCAGGGAGTACCCAGCCTTTCTAAACTGGATGGGGAAGGAAAAACAAAAACAAATTCTGAGAAAGGGATCAGAAAGGAAAAACTGTCCAGAGAGATAATACCAGAGGGGCCTCAAAGAGATCCAGGATTGGACCCAGAAAGACTGCATTTACTGTCTCTGCTGGGGAACCAGGGCAGGGCCCACACATTCTCTTCCCCTTCTCCATTTATTGACCCTCATTCTAGCCTCCAAAGCCCAGAGAAGCTTCTCCCAGCATTCCTGGGCAGTCCAACTCCTGAGCCTGGCCTAGAATGGAAGTTTGGGAGTGGGGTGGGGAGGCTGGGGAACCCCAGTCATCTCCCGGAGAACTTTCTCAGCCTCTCCCTGTGGTCAGGCAGACTTGGGCCACTCTCCCCCCTCCCCCCTTATCCTATTGAATTCCTGGCGTCTGGTAGCTGGCGGCAACTAGGGCGACCTACCAACTTTTCCCCTGGGCATTTTCTCACCCCCCTCACCCCCCAGTGCTTTCTTTTCTTTTCCCTTAGCTCTCTTTGAAAGGAGGCACCCAGGCCCAGAACGTGTTCTGCAGTTTAACTACTTCCAAATTCTTTGTTCAGGTCACCCCGGGACTCCATTGTCCGCTATTGAGAGCAGGAGCGGGCGGGCGGGTGCGCCTCTGCCCGGCAGGGCCTGAATCCATTAGGCCGCTGCTCTGGCCCCTGCGGCCCATTGAGGCGCCCGCCAAACCGGGCGCCAGCGGCCCCCTCCCACCCTCTCCACTCCCGCCCTCAGCTGCCTTTTTTTGGATGCTGCAGCAGAGTCACAGAATGCTGCTGGTCCGAGAAAGTGTTATCTGGGTCTCACCATGGCTGGAGGGACTGGACCACAAGTGCAGTCCTAGTATGATTTTGGCTGACTCTGTCCCAGCCTGCACACCATCATTAGGGTCCTGTCCAAATCCTGTTGTTTGCCTCTTGGCACTTGGACCTGCTGAGCAGCTTTTGAGAAGGCAGTGGCCCTGACCTCAGGAATGGAGTTGAGGGAACAGTCAGCGGCACACCTCCTTTTGGCTTCTCCAGCCTCCCAGCTGTGCTCCTACAGCCGGGATTTCCCCTTCCTCTTTCCTCGGGGCCCAGACCCCAGCTTCTAGTTGGCGGGAGCCTTCCCTGAGTTCAGGGAGTGAAAGGAGGTAGTCCAGTTTTAGGGGTAAAACACAGCAGGGAGTGCCAGCCTTGAGTTGTCCTCAAAGGCCAGTTTCCCCAGCATGGCGACTCTTCCCCAGCTCACGGTGAAAAGGACAAAAGGATCCCAGGGTGCCAGGGCTGGTGTCAAGGCTGTCTGTCTCCAGCACCTCCCTCCCTCTCCCCTGGTCCTGCCTCAGGACCCACGAGACAGGGACAGTGTGAGTTCCCCAGGGAGCGCAGCCCCTTGCTGCGGGGGCACACGTGGGGATCGAGCTCCAACACACTGTACCCTGCAGTGCACCTCTGCGAGTGTCCCCCAGGCTCCCCTACGGAGGAGTATGCTCTTTGAGCCCCAGAAAGGCTTAGAAGAGACTGGGCGTTCAGCTTGAACCCACTTAAGATCAAGGTTCAGAGGGGCCAGCATGCCCAGAAGGAGTGCACAGGAAAGGGTCGGTTGCTGCAAACGTATCTTTTCTTGGCACCTGAAGGTTCCTTTGCGCCACCCTCATCCTCTCCGTCCTACCCTGTGATTATGAGGTCAGTGAGTCCAGGGCAAACATCGACGTCCAGCTCTAGAGGGCAACTCAGGCCTGTGGTCAGGCCCGCCCTGTCCAGTTCGAAAATCCGCTGTGCCCTTCCCGGAGCTAAGCTCCAGGGGCAAGCCGCGGAGGAGCCCAGGGGCGGGGCCCCTCGGCGGAGAAAGGCCGCTGATGGGGGCATGGGGCGCAGAGGAAGAACGCTGGCCAGGTACGGACGGTGGCCACGGCTGCCTCATTCCCGCTCCCGAGCCCCCATGACTCGGACCCCCAGACCGGCACCGCAGAGAACTAGGGGTGGGGAGACTTCGTGGACCCGGCCGCGGCCTAGATGGGTAGCGGAGAAAGCCAGAAGTCTCTGCGGTAGCTAGCTCAATGCCTCCCACCTAGCCCCTTCCCAGGGTCCAGAACTAAAGCTGGGGAGGCTGAGGCTCGCGCACCCCCAAGGCCTGGTCAGACTACGCTAAGGAAGGACACAGGAAACCCTGAGGGTCTGCCAGGCTTCCACCCCATGTCCTCCTTCCGTCCTCCCCACCCGTCTCAGGTCCTCTCCTCGGCAGCCCTGACCTCGCCGCTCTCCCACCCTAGAAAGCCACTCTGCGCGCTGTCCAACAGCGCCCTCTGGCGGTAGTTTCCGGGAGATGCAGGCGCACACGGCTGAGGCTGCCGAGGCCGGGCGGAATGGACTCCCGCCCCGCTCTGGGGAGCTCTGTCCTGGCGCGTACCTGAAGGTCTGGGGTCTAGATAGAGGGGACAGGGATGCAGTAGCCTAAAGGACGTCTGGGTAGCCCCCCCCCGGCTTCTTGCTGCCTCTCAAACTCCACGCATAGCACACGCTCATGGCGCAGCGCCGTCCCACCCATCGGGAGGAACCAGGGGCTCTGGGAAGTAGAATCAGCAGTGAGTGAGGCAGCGGGTCGCTAGGCCTAGAGTCATCTCCCCTTCTGCCTGAATCCTGACCCCCTTCCGGAAGGTCCCATGGAGACTGAGGTGGATGGGGCAGGCTCCCTGGGAACCTTCCTCAGGGTTCTTGCAGCCAGGCAAGCTGTGCGCCCTGTCCCCCTAGCAGTGACAGTCTGCTCCCAGCCTCACCCTCCCCACCTGTGGCTCTCCTTTCAGCCAGGTCCCTCTCATATTTTCAGGACCTCAGAAAATTAAGAAATAAAAGTCCCTTCTCATCACGCCCCAAGGATCTCCTGTTCCAAGGGTGAGTGGGAGATGAGCAAGAGGAAATGACAGGATGTGCAGGCAGGGCCAGGGATTTGGGAGCCTTGAGATTTCCTCCAGGCTCTTGCCTCCAGCGGCAGGAGCATCCCTGCCAGCCCAGGCATAGTGATCTGCTTTCAATCTGGTCATAAGTTTTGATGGGTTCTTGACATTCATTCATTCATTCATTCATTCATTCAACAAATAGATGCTGAGCTCCTACTATATGCCAGGCACTTCTTTTTAAAAAAATTTTTTAAAGATTTTATTTATTTATTTTATTTGAGAGAAAGGGAGAGAGAGAAAGAGAAAGAGCGAGAGCACAAGCTGGGGGAGAAGCAGAGGGAGAGGGAGAAACAGACTCCCCGCTGAGCAGGGAGCTTAATGTGGGACTCGATCCCAGGACCCCGAGATCATGACCTGAGCCGAAGACAGTTGCTCAACCAACTGAGCCACCCAGACATCCCATGCCAGGTACTTCTGAAGGCAAAACTCAGAGTAAGTAACTTGCTCAAAGTCACACACCTAGAAACTGCTAGAGCCAGGTTTCAGCCTCCAGTGTGCGCCACCCTACCCCCATCTCTCCTCTCTCACCTGAGTGATTTCAGAGGTATCCTAACTGGGGCTCCACCCCGAACTCAATATGTCATCCTCACCACTGGGCACAGAGCCTTCTCACATGTCAGTCTGGGGGCACCAGGGCTCAGTCGGTTAAGCGGCTGACTCTTGGTTTCGGCTCAGGTCATGATCTCAGGGTCATGGGATTGAGCCCTGCATCAGGCTCTGTGCTGGGTGTGGAGCCTGCCCAAGATTCTCAGCACCTCTCTCTGCCCCTCCCCCCGCTCACACGTGCATGCATGCCCGCGTGCTTTCTCTGTCTCTGTAAAATAAATAAATACATAACTATCTTTAAAAGATGTCAGTCTGTTGATGTCTATCTCCTCCATGCTTGAAATCCTTCAGTGGGGTTCCGTTACTTTCAGGATAAAGACCCAAGTTCCCCAGGGCAAACAACCCCCCCACCCTGGGACATGACCCGTCCCCCCTTTCTGTGAACCCAACTCTCCTGCCATCCCAGGTGTCTTCCATTTCCCCAAGGCCCAGATTCGGGCACCACTCACTCCCTGCCTTTGCACGTACTGACAGTCTCTCTACCTGTAATACTTCTCTCTCTTGAGTGTATTTACAATTCTGGGTGAAAGTCATCCATGAAGCCTCTGACCTAGACCTATCTGCTATCACTCCCTCCTTCAGCTAAAGACCAGGTGGGCCCAAGTGGCCATGTTTGTACCTTCCGCATCCTCCCCTTCCCCTGACCACTGGCCCACCCAGGCTAATCTCTGGCCCTGCTCGAGCCACCAGAGTCTGTCCTGGGCATCTAAGAGAGACCCGGGTGGAGAGGGTCTACAGTGGAGCTAATGGACGTGCTACCTTGGTCAGCCTAGGTGACAAAGGAGCAGAGAAGTTCCTCTGAGAATGGGGCAGATGGGTAGAGAGGCCAGCAGAGAAAAGGCCATAGGGCTCCCGAGAATGCCTGAGACTTCACCAGACGGCTTCTTCCCCTTCACCGGCAGGAAAGTCTTACAGAAAGCCCCTTTCCATTGGCCCGCTTTGAGTAGGATTCTGTTCTGGGCCACTGCCAGCTCCTTGACCCAAACCCCCTCCTCCCAAGCTTGCCTCTCCTCCCCTGTGTGGCCTCCCATCTTGGCAGCACCTGTTAAGGGGACACGGGCCCCTCTCTTGGAGACGTCCCTCCTGAGGAACTGGCCTAACACAAAAGTTTCTGTCCAGCCAGCAGCAGGGGCGCCACCGTGTGGCAATCGTGACAAGCGCAGTTTACAGTCCCTCTGCAGCCAGCTCCGAGTGTGTTTATTGATTGACGTTCAAATGTTTTAGGATTTATGTTTTTCACATTTACTCATAGAGTGAGAATTTGCCAGCAGTTAACACTCACTAGGTGGGTATATTGTACTAAACACCATTTATTCTAAGCACTTTGTTATTAATCTTCACAACTGCTTTATGCCACAGATGCTCTTACTCTCGTTCAACAGATGGGGAAACTGAGGCACAGAGAAGTTAAGTAATTTGCCCGAAGTCATGGCTAGTCAGGGACTAAACCAGGGTGAGAACCCAGAGTCCAAGTTCTTTACCACTATGTTACACTGCTTCTTATTTTTTCTTAAAGATTTTATTTTTAAGTCCTCTCTACACCCAACACGGGACTCGAACTCACAACCCTGAGATCAAGAGTTGAATGTTCCACCAACTGAGCCAGCCGGGTGTCCCCTACTGCCTCTTCATGATAGTTTTCTATTCTCCCACTTGCTGTTCAAATAATCCACATGTCCGTAAAACCAGTACTTATCAGACTCATAGTAAGTCTCTCTCAACT